>NW_028164834.1:0-195409 GCF_964263955.1 Coregonus lavaretus
CCCGTACATATTAGAAAACCAGGTTTTTATCCGTTTGTTTTTTTCTAAAGCTAGAAAAATATATATAAGAAAAATAAAAAATATGAAGAAAATATGCATCACTAACTGTAAGTCGCTCTGGATAAGAGTGTCTGCTAAATGACTACCAAAAAAAATATATATATATTTTTTCATAAATATGAAAATGAAAAAAAAGACGACTACCAGGTGAACGCATAACTTACCACGTGCCCGTAGCCAAACACGTCTTTAAATGACCAGTGGGGTCGAATCCGGGTGGGGGGGTGTGATAACTGCCTGAATGGAGGTGAAGCTTCACTTAATCTACTTTGAAGCATAAAAAAAAATATGAAAAATTATTTTTTCTAAAATATGAAAATGAAAAAAAGAAGACATGGGGGCGTGCGGGACGCACTCGCTAAGCGGACCGGCACATTGAACGCGGGTCGGCGACTCCCCGCTTGCCAGGAGCCCTCCGAAAACGTGGACGGATCCTGCCGAGTAAGAAATGATACTAGGGAGGTCTTTACCCAGCTGCCGAGTATACCAGGTGATGTAGGACAGGTTCACTCACACACACACTCACACAGACACACCTATTCACTTGGGCCTTCTCCCTCATGCCCTGCTGACATCCATGCAGGCCCACATTGACCTTGTGACCTCTGGAGCTCCATGCATCTTGTTCTACACTCCCTGCCTAGTAAAACCCTTTCTCCCATGGGCCTGAGAGTACAGCTCATTTGAGACCATTTTGGAAAAGATTTTCTGTCATTTTTAAATGCCCACAAAAAATTGTGTGTGAGAGAGAGAGAGCCTATGTGTGTGTGTGAGAGAGAGAGCCTATGTGTGTGTGAGAGAGAGAGAGTCTATGTGTGTGTGAGAGAGAGAGAGTCTATGTGTGTGTGAGAGAGAGAGCCTGTGTGTGTGAGAGAGAGAGAGAGCCTATGTGTGTGAGAGAGAGAGCCTGTGTGTGTGAGAGAGAGAGAGTCTATGTGTGTGTGTGAGAGAGAGAGCCTATGTGTGTGTGTGAGAGAGAGAGTCTATGTGTGTGTGTGAGAGAGAGAGAGCCTATGTGTGTGTGTGAGAGAGAGAGCCTATGTGTGTGTGTGAGAGAGAGAGAGCCTATGTGTGTGTGTGAGAGAGAGAGTCTATGTGTGTGTGTGAGAGAGAGAGAGAGAGCCTATGTGTGTGTGAGAGAGAGAGCCTATGTGTGGTGTGGGGAGAGGGGGGGGGGGGGAGAGAGCCCTATGTGTGTGTGTGAGAGAGAGAGTTGAGCCCTATGTGTGTGTGAGAGAGAGAGAGAGCTATGTGTGTGTGTGGGAGAGAGAGAGAGCCTATGTGTGTGTGAGAGAGAGAGAGCCTATGTGTGTGTGAGAGAGAGAGCCTATGTGTGTGTGAGAGAGAGAGAGAGCCTATGTGTGTGTGTGTGAGAGAGAGAGAGCCTATGTGTGTGTGTGAGAGAGAGAGTCTATGTGTGTGTGTGAGAGAGAGAGCCTATGTTGTGTGTGAGAGAGAGAGAGCCTATGTGTGTGTGTGAGAGAGGAGAGAGCCTATGTGTGTGTGTGAGAGAGAGAGCCTATGTGTGTGTGTGAGAGAGAGAGCAGAGCTATGTGTGTGTGTGAGAGAGAGAGCCTATGTGTGTGTGAGAGAGAGAGCCTATGTGTGTGTGAGAGAGAGAGAGCCTATGTGTGTGTGTGAGAGAGAGAGAGTCTATGTGTGTGTGAGAGAGAGAGCCTATGTGTGTGTGGAGAGAGAGAGCCTATGTGTGTGTGAGAGAGAGAGAGAGCCTATGTGTGTGTGAGAGAGAGAGCCTGTGTGTGTGAGAGAGAGAGAGCCTATGTGTGTGTGTGAGAGAGAGAGAGTCTATGTGTGTGTGTGAGAGAGAGAGAGCCTATGTGTGTGGTGAGAGAGAGAGAGAGCCTATGTGTGTGTGAGAGAGAGAGAGCCTATGTGTGTGTGTGAGAGAGAGAGCCTATGTGTGTGTGTGAGAGAGAGAGAGTCTATGTGTGTGTGTGAGAGAGAGAGCCTATGTGTGTGTGAGAGAGAGAGCCTATGGTGTGTGTGAGAGAGAGAGCCTAGTGTGTGTGTGAGAGAGAGAGAGCCTATGTGTGTGTGAGAGAGAGAGAGCCTATGTGTGTGTGTGAGAGAGAGAGAGCCTATGTGTGTGTGAGAGAGAGAGCCTATGTGTGTGTGAGAGAGAGAGAGAGCCTATGTGTGTGTGAGAGAGAGAGCCTATGTGTGTGTGTGAGAGAGAGAGAGAGCCTATGTGTGTGTGAGAGAGAGAGCCTGTGTGTGTGAGAGAGAGAGAGAGCCTATGTGTGTGTGAGAGAGAGAGCCTATGTGTGTGTGTGAGAGAGAGAAGCCTATGTGTGTGTGTGTGAGAGAGAGAGCCTGTGTGTGTGAGAGAGAGAGAGTCTATGTGTGTGTGAGAGAGAGAGCCTATTTGTGTGTGAGAGAGAGAGAGCCTATGTGTGTGTGTGTGAGAGAGAGAGAGTCTGTGTGTGTGTGAGAGAGAGAGCCTATGTGTGTGTGAGAGAGAGAGCCTATGTGTGTGTGTGAGAGAGAGAGCCTGTGTGTGTGTGTGAGAGAGAGAGCCTATGTGTGTGTGTGAGAGAGAGAGCCTGTGTGTGTGAGAGAGAGAGAGTCTATGTGTGTGTGAGAGAGAGAGCCTGTGTGTGTGAGAGAGAGAGCCAGATGTATGTGTGTGTGGAGAGAGAGTGCCTATGTGTGAGAGAGAGAGAGTCTATGTGTGTGTGTGTGAGAGAGAGAGCCTGTGTGTGTGAGAGAGAGAGAGAGCCTATGTGTGTGTGAGAGAGAGAGCCTATGTGTGTGAGAGAGAGAGAGCCTATGTGTGTGTGAGAGAGAGAGAGCCTATGTGTGTGTGAGAGAGAGAGAGTCTATGTGTGTGTGTGTGAGAGAGAGAGCCTGGTGTGTGTGAGAGAGAGAGCCTATTGTGTGTGAGAGAGAGAGAGCCTATGTGTGTGTGTGTGAGAGAGAGAGCCTGTGTGTGTGAGAGAGAGAGAGTCTATGTGTGTGAGAGAGAGAGAGCCTATGTGTGTGTAGAGAGAGAGAGCCTATGTGTGTGTGAGAGAAAGAGCCTATGTGTGTGTGTGAGAGAGAGAGCCTATGTGTGTGTGTGAGAGAGAGAGAGAGCCTATGTGTGTGTGAGAGAGAGAGAGCCTATGTGTGTGTGTGAGAGAGAGCCTATGTGTGTGTGTGTGAGAGAGAGAGCCTATGTGTGTGTGTGAGAGAGAGAGAGAGCCTGTGTGGTGTGTGGAGAGTGTGTGAGAGAGAGAGAGAGCCTATGTGTGTGTGTGAGAGAGAGAGAGAGAGCCTATGTGTGTGTGAGAGAGAGAGAGTCTATGTGTGTGTGTGAGAGAGAGAGCCTGTGTGTGTGAGAGAGAGAGAGAGAGTATATGTGTGTGTGTGAGAGAGAGAGAGAGCCTATGTGTGTGTGAGAGAGAGAGAGCCTATGTGTGTGTGTGAGAGAGAGCCTATGTGTGTGTGTGAGAGAGAGAGAGCCTATGTGTGTGTGTGAGAGAGAGAGAGAGCCTATGTGAATGTGAGAGAGAGAGAGTCTATGTGTGTGTGTGAGAGAGAGAGCCTATGTGTGTGTGTGAGAGAGAGAGCCTATGTGTGTGTGTGTGTGAGAGAGAGAGCCTATGTGTGTGTGAGAGAGAGAGAGCCTATGTGTGTGTGAGAGAGAGAGAGCCTATGTGTGTGTGAGAGAGAGAGAGAGCCTATGTGTGTGTGTGAGAGAGAGAGCCTTGTGTGTGTGAGAGAGAGAGCCTGTGTGTGTGAGAGAGAGAGCCTGTGTGTGTGAGAGAGAGAGAGCCTATGTGTGTGTGAGAGAGAGAGCCTGTGTGTGTGAGAGAGAGAGAGAGCCTATGTGTGTGTGAGAGAGAGAGAGCCTGTGTGTGTGTGTGAGAGAGAGAGCCTGTGTGTGTGGAGAGAGAGAGCCTGTGTGTGTGAGAGAGAGAGCCTATGTGTGTGTGTGTGAGAGAGAGAGCCTATGTGTGTGTGAGAGAGAGAGAGCCTGTGTGTGAGAGAGAGAGAGCCTATGTGTGTGTGAGAGAGAGAGCCTATGTGTGTGTGTGAGAGAGAGAGAGCCTATGTGTGTGTGTGAGAGAGAGAGCCTGTGTGTGTGAGAGAGAGAGAGAGAGTATATGTGTGTGAGAGAGAGAGAGAGAGAGTATATGTGTGTGTGAGAGAGAGAGCCTATGTGTGTGTGAGAGAGAGAGCCTGTGTGTGAGAGAGAGAGAGCCTATGTGTGTGTGAGAGAGAGAGCCTATGTGTGTGTGTGAGAGAGAGAGAGCCTATGTGTGTGTGTGAGAGAGAGAGCCTGTGTGTGTGAGAGAGAGAGAGAGAGTATATGTGTGTGAGAGAGAGAGAGAGAGCCTATGTGTGTGTGTGAGAGAGAGAGAGCCTATGTGTGTGAGAGAGAGAGCCTGTGTGTGTGAGAGAGAGAGCCTATGTGTGTGAGAGAGAGAGCCTGTGTGTGTGTGTGTGTGAGAGAGAGAGCCTGTGTGTGTGAGAGAGAGAGAGTCTGTGTGTGTGTGAGAGAGAGAGCCTATGTGTGTGTGAGAGAGAGAGCCTATGTGTGTGTGTGAGAGAGAGAGCCTGTGTGTGTGTGTGAGAGAGAGAGCCTATGTGTGTGTGTGAGAGAGAGAGCCTGTGTGTGTGAGAGAGAGAGAGTCTATGTGTGTGTGAGAGAGAGAGCCTGTGTGTGTGAGAGAGAGAGAGTCTATGTGTGTGTGAGAGAGAGAGCCTATGTGTGTGAGAGAGAGAGAGTCTATGTGTGTGTGTGTGAGAGAGAGAGCCTGTGTGTGAGAGAGAGAGAGTCTATGTGTGTGTGAGAGAGAGAGCCTATGTGTGTGAGAGAGAGAGAGTCTATGTGTGTGTGAGAGAGAGAGCCTATGTGTGTGAGAGAGAGAGAGCCTATGTGTGTGTGAGAGAGAGAGCCTATGTGTGTGAGAGAGAGAGAGCCTATGTGTGTGTGTGTGAGAGAGAGAGCCTGTGTGTGTGAGAGAGAGAGAGCCTATGTGTGTGTGAGAGAGAGAGCCTATGTGTGTGAGAGAGAGAGAGTCTATGTGTGTGTGAGAGAGAGAGCCTATGTGTGTGAGAGAGAGAGAGCCTATGTGTGTGTGTGTGAGAGAGAGAGCCTGTGTGTGTGAGAGAGAGAGCCTATGTGTGTGAGAGAGAGAGAGCCTATGTGTGTGTGTGTGAGAGAGAGAGCCTGTGTGTGTGAGAGAGAGAGAGTCTATGTGTGTGAGAGAGAGAGAGCCTATGTGTGTGTGAGAGAGAGAGCCTATGTGTGTGTGAGAGAAAGAGCCTATGTGTGTGTGTGTGAGAGAGAGAGCCTATGTGTGTGTGTGAGAGAGAGAGAGAGCCTATGTGTGTGTGAGAGAGAGAGAGCCTATGTGTGTGTGTGAGAGAGAGCCTATGTGTGTGTGTGTGAGAGAGAGAGCCTATGTGTGTGTGTGAGAGAGAGAGAGAGCCTGTGTGTGTGTGTGTGAGAGAGAGAGAGAGCCTATGTGTGTGTGAGAGAGAGAGAGTCTATGTGTGTGTGAGAGAGAAAGCCTATGTGTGTGTGTGTGAGAGAGAGAGCCTATGTGTGTGTGTGAGAGAGAGAGAGAGCCTATGTGTGTGTGAGAGAGAGAGAGCCTATGTGTGTGTGTGAGAGAGAGCCTATGTGTGTGTGAGAGAGAGAGAGAGAGCCTATGTGTGTGTGTGTGAGAGAGAGAGAGAGCCTATGTGTGTGTGTGTGAGAGAGAGCCTGTGTGTGTGTGTGAGAGAGAGAGAGAGAGCCTATGTGTGTGTGAGAGAGAGAGAGTCTATGTGTGTGTGTGAGAGAGAGAGCCTATGTGTGTGTGTGAGAGAGAGAGCCTATGTGTGTGTGTGTGAGAGAGAGAGCCTATGTGTGTGTGAGAGAGAGAGAGAGCCTATGTGTGTGTGTGAGAGAGAGAGCCTGTGTGTGTGAGAGAGAGAGCCTGTGTGTGTGAGAGAGAGAGCCTGTGTGTGTGTGAGAGAGAGAGAGCCTATGTGTGTGTGAGAGAGAGAGCCTGTGTGTGTGAGAGAGAGAGAGAGCCTATGTGTGTGTGAGAGAGAGAGAGCCTGTGTGTGTATGTGAGAGAGAGAGCCTGTGTGTGTGAGAGAGAGAGCCTGTGTGTGTGAGAGAGAGAGCCTATGTGTGTGTGTGTGAGAGAGAGAGCCTATGTGTGTGAGAGAGAGAGAGAGAGAGTATATGTGTGTGTGAGAGAGAGAGCCTATGTGTGTGTGAGAGAGAGAGCCTGTGTGTGAGAGAGAGAGAGCCTATGTGTGTGTGAGAGAGAGAGCCTATGTGTGTGTGTGAGAGAGAGAGAGCCTATGTGTGTGTGTGAGAGAGAGAGCCTGTGTGTGTGAGAGAGAGAGAGAGTATATGTGTGTGTGAGAGAGAGAGAGAGCCTATGTGTGTGTGTGAGAGAGAGAGAGCCTATGTGTGTGAGAGAGAGAGCCTGTGTGTGTGAGAGAGAGAGCCTATGTGTGTGAGAGAGAGAGCCTGTGTGTGTGTGAGAGAGAGAGCCTGTGTGTGTGAGAGAGAGAGCCTGTGTGTGTGAGAGAGAGAGCCTATGTGTGTGTGTGTGAGAGAGAGAGCCTATGTGTGTGTGTGAGAGAGAGAGAGCCTATGTGTGTGTGAGAGAGAGAGAGCCTATGTGTGTGTGAGAGAGAGAGAGCCTATGTGTGTGTGTGAGAGAGAGAGCCTGTGTGTGTGAGAGAGAGAGCCTGTGTGTGTGAGAGAGAGAGCCTGTGTGTGTGTGAGAGAGAGAGAGCCTATGTGTGTGTGAGAGAGAGAGAGAGCCTATGTGTGTGTGTGTGAGAGAGAGAGAGAGCCTATGTGTGTGTGTGTGAGAGAGAGCCTGTGTGTGTGTGAGAGAGAGAGAGAGAGAGCCTATGTGTGTGTGTGTGAGAGAGAGCCTGTGTGTGTGTGAGAGAGAGAGCCTGTGTGTGTGTGAGAGAGAGAGAGTATATGTGTGTGTGAGAGAGAGAGCCTATGTGTGTGTGAGAGAGAGAGCCTGTGTGTGAGAGAGAGAGAGCCTATGTGTGTGTGAGAGAGAGAGCCTATGTGTGTGTGTGAGAGAGAGAGAGAGCCTATGTGTGTGTGAGAGAGAGAGAGAGCCTATGTGTGTGTGTGAGAGAGAGAGTCTATGTGTGTGTGAGAGAGAGAGAGTCTATGTGTGTGTGTGAGAGAGAGAGTCTATGTGTGTGTGAGAGAGAGAGCCTATGTGTGTGTGAGAGAGAGAGAGAGCCTATGTGTGTGTGAGAGAGAGAGAGAGCCTATGTGTGTGTGAGAGAGAGAGAGAGCCTATGTGTGTGTGTGTGAGAGAGAGAGAGAGCCTATGTGTGTGTGTGTGTGAGAGAGAGCCTGTGTGTGTGTGTGAGAGAGAGAGAGAGAGCCTATGTGTGTGTGAGAGAGAGAGAGTCTATGTGTGTGTGTGAGAGAGAGAGCCTATGTGTGTGTGTGAGAGAGAGAGCCTATGTGTGTGTGTGTGAGAGAGAGAGCCTATGTGTGTGTGAGAGAGAGAGAGCCTATGTGTGTGTGAGAGAGAGAGAGAGCCTATGTGTGTGTGAGAGAGAGAGAGAGCCTATGTGTGTGTGTGAGAGAGAGAGAGCCTATGTGTGTGAGAGAGAGAGCCTGTGTGTGTGAGAGAGAGAGCCTGTGTGTGTGAGAGAGAGAGCCTGTGTGTGTGAGAGAGAGAGAGAGCCTATGTGTGTGTGAGAGAGAGAGCCTGTGTGTGTGAGAGAGAGAGAGAGCCTATGTGTGTGTGAGAGAGAGAGAGCCTGTGTGTGTGTGTGAGAGAGAGAGCCTGTGTGTGTGAGAGAGAGAGCCTGTGTGTGTGAGAGAGAGAGCCTATGTGTGTGTGTGTGAGAGAGAGAGCCTATGTGTGTGAGAGAGAGAGAGAGAGAGAGAGTATATGTGTGTGTGAGAGAGAGAGCCTATGTGTGTGTGAGAGAGAGAGCCTGTGTGTGAGAGAGAGAGAGCCTATGTGTGTGTGAGAGAGAGAGCCTATGTGTGTGTGTGAGAGAGAGAGAGCCTATGTGTGTGTGTGAGAGAGAGAGAGTCTATGTGTGTGTGAGAGAGAGAGAGAGTATATGTGTGTGTGAGAGAGAGAGAGAGCCTATGTGTGTGTGTGAGAGAGAGAGAGCCTATGTGTGTGAGAGAGAGAGCCTGTGTGTGTGAGAGAGAGAGCCTATGTGTGTGAGAGAGAGAGCCTGTGTGTGTGTGAGAGAGAGAGAGCCTATGTGTGTGTGTGTGAGAGAGAGCCTATGTGTGTGTGTGAGAGAGAGAGCCTGTGTGTGTGAGAGAGAGAGCCTGTGTGTGTGAGAGAGAGAGCCTATGTGTGTGTGTGAGAGAGAGAGAGCCTATGTGTGTGTGTGAGAGAGAGAGAGCCTATGTGTGTGTGAGAGAGAGAGAGCCTATGTGTGTGTGAGAGAGAGAGAGCCTATGTGTGTGTGTGAGAGAGAGAGCCTGTGTGTGTGAGAGAGAGAGCCTGTGTGTGTGAGAGAGAGAGCCTGTGTGTGTGTGAGAGAGAGAGAGCCTATGTGTGTGTGTGAGAGAGAGAGCCTGTGTGTGTGAGAGAGAGAGCCTGTGTGTGTGAGAGAGAGAGCCTATGTGTGTGTGTGAGAGAGAGAGAGAGTATATGTGTGTGTGAGAGAGAGAGCCTATGTGTGTGTGAGAGAGATAGCCTGTGTGTGAGAGAGAGAGAGCCTATGTGTGTGTGAGAGAGAGAGCCTATGTGTGTGTGTGAGAGAGAGAGAGCCTATGTGTGTGTGTGAGAGAGAGAGAACCTATGTGTGTGTGAGAGAGAGAGCCTTTGTGTGTGTGTGAGAGAGAGAGAGCCTATGTGTGTGTGTGAGAGAGAGAGTCTATGTGTGTGTGAGAGAGAGAGAGTCTATGTGTGTGTGTGAGAGAGAGAGTCTATGTGTGTGTGAGAGAGAGAGCCTATGTGTGTGTGAGAGAGAGAGAGAGCCTATGTGTGTGTGAGAGAGAGAGAGCCTATGTGTGTGTGAGAGAGAGAGAGAGCCTATGTGTGTGTGAGAGAGAGAGAGCCTATGTGTGTGTGAGAGAGAGAGTATATGTGTGTGTGAGAGAGAGAGCCTGTGTGTGTGAGAGAGAGAGAGTCTGTGTGTGTGAGAGAGAGAGAGTCTATGTGTGTGTGAGAGAGAGAGAGAGCCTATGTGTGTGTGTGAGAGAGAGAGAGCCTATGTGTGTGTGTGAGAGAGAGAGTCTATGTGTGTGTGAGAGAGAGAGAGTCTATGTGTGTGTGTGAGAGAGAGAGTCTATGTGTGTGTGAGAGAGAGAGCCTATGTGTGTGTGAGAGAGAGAGAGAGCCTATGTGTGTGTGAGAGAGAGAGAGAGCCTATGTGTGTGTGAGAGAGAGAGAGAGCCTATGTGTGTGTGAGAGAGAGAGAGAGCCTATGTGTGTGTGAGAGAGAGAGAGAGCCTATGTGTTTGTGAGAGAGAGAGAGAGCCTATGTGTGTGTGAGAGAGAGAGAGCCTATGTGTGTGTGTGAGAGAGAGAGTCTATGTGTGTGTGAGAGAGAGAGCCTATGTGTGTGTGAGAGAGAGAGAGAGCCTATGTGTGTGTGAGAGAGAGAGAGCCTATGTGTGTGTGTGTGAGAGATAGAGCCTGGGTGTGTGAGAGAGAGAGAGTCTATGTGTGTGTGAGAGAGAGAGAGAGCCTATGTGTGTGTGAGATAGAGAGCCTATGTGTGTGTGAGAGAGAGAGCCTATGTGTGTGTGAGAGAGAGAGCCTGTGTGTGTGTGTGTGAGAGATAGAGCCTGGGTGTGTGAGAGAGAGAGAGTCTATGTGTGTGTGAGAGAGAGAGAGAGCCTATGTGTGTGTGAGAGAGAGAGCCTATGTGTGTGTGAGAGAGAGAGCCTATGTGTGTGTGAGAGAGAGAGAGCCTATGTGTGTGTGAGAGAGAGAGAGAGCCTATGTGTGTGAGAGAGAGAGAGCCTATGTGTGTGTGAGAGAGAGAGAGAGAGTATGTGTGTGTGAGAGAGAGAGCCTGTGTGTGTGAGAGAGATAGAGTCTATGTGTGTGTGAGAGAGAGAGAGAGAGCCTATGTGTGTGTGAGAGAGAGAGCCTATGTGTGTGTGTGAGAGAGAGCCTGTGTGTGAGAGAGAGAGAGAGCCTATGTGTGTGTGAGAGAGAGAGAGCCTATGTGTGTGTGTGAGAGAGAGAGAGCCTATGTCTGTGTGAGAGAGAGAGAGAGCCTATGTCTGTGTGAGAGAGAGAGAGAGCCTATGTGTGTGTGAGAGAGAGAGCCTATGTGTGTGAGAGAGAGAGAGCCTATGTGTGTGTGAGAGAGAGAGAGAGAGTATGTGTGTGTGAGAGAGAGAGCCTGTGTGTGTGAGAGAGAGAGAGTCTATGTGTGTGTGAGAGAGAGAGAGAGCCTATGTGTGTGTGTGAGAGAGAGAGAGCCTGTGTGTGTGTGAGAGAGAGAGCCTTTGTGTGTGTGTGAGAGAGAGAGAGCCTATGTGTGTGTGAGAGAGAGAGCCTATGTGTGTGTGTGTGAGAGAGAGAGCCTATGTGTGTGTGTGAGAGAGAGAGCCTATGTGTGTGTGTGTGAGAGAGAGAGCCTGTGTGTGTGAGAGAGAGAGCCTATGTGTGTGTGTGTGAGAGAGAGAGCCTATGTGTGTGTGTGAGAGAGAGAGCCTGTGTGTGTGAGAGAGAGAGCCTATGTGTGTGTGTGTGAGAGAGAGAGCCTATGTGTGTGTGTGAGAGAGAGAGCCTGTGTGTGTGAGAGAGAGAGAGCCTATGTGTGTGTGTGAGAGAGAGAGAGCCTATGTGTGTGTGAGACAGAGAGCCTATGTGTGTGTGTGAGAGAGAGTGAGCCTATGTGTGCGTGAGAGAGAGAGAGAGAGCCTATGTGTGTGTGAGAGAGAGAGCCTTTGTGTGTGTGTGAGAGATAGAGAGCCTATGTGTGTGTGAGAGAGAGAGAGAGAGCCTATGTGTGTGTGAGAGAGAGAGCCTTTGTGTGTGTGTGAGAGAGAGAGAGCATTTGTGTGTGTGTGAGAGAGAGAGAGCCTATGTGTGTGAGAGAGAGAGAGCCTGTGTGTGAGAGAGAGAGAGCCTATGTGTGTGTGAGAGAGAGAGCCTATGTGTGTGAGAGAGAGAGAGCCTATGTGTTTGTGTGAGAGAGAGAGAGCCTGTGTGTGAGAGAGAGAGCCTATGTGTGTGTGAGAGAGAGAGAGCCTATGTGTGTGTGAGAGAGAGAGCCTATGTGTGTGTGTGAGAGAGAGCCTGTGTGTGAGAGAGAGAGAGAGCCTATGTGTGTGTGTGTGAGAGAGAGAGAGCCTATGTGTGTGTGAGAGAGAGAGAGCCTATGTGTGTGTGAGAGAGAGAGCCTATGTGTGTGTGTGTGAGAGAGAGAGAGCCTATGTGTGTGTGAGAGAGAGAGAGCCTATGTGTGTGAGAGAGAGAGAGTCTATGTGTGTGTGAGAGAGAGAGAGCCTATGTGTGTGTGAGAGAGAGAGCCTATGTGTGTGTGTGTGAGAGATAGAGCCTGGGTGTGTGAGAGAGAGAGAGTCTATGTGTGTGTGAGAGAGAGAGAGAGCCTATGTGTGTGTGAGAGAGAGAGAGCCTATGTGTGTGTGAGAGAGAGAGCCTATGTGTGTGTGAGAGAGAGAGCCTGTGTGTGTGAGAGAGAGAGAGAGCCTATGTGTGTGTGAGAGAGAGAGCCTGTGTGTGTGAGAGAGAGAGAGAGCCTATGTGTGTGTGAGAGAGAGAGAGCCTGTGTGTGTGTGTGAGAGAGAGAGCCTGTGTGTGTGAGAGAGAGAGCCTGTGTGTGTGAGAGAGAGAGCCTATGTGTGTGTGTGTGTGAGAGAGAGCCTATGTGTGTGAGAGAGAGAGAGAGAGAGTATATGTGTGTGTGAGAGAGAGAGCCTATGTGTGTGTGAGAGAGAGAGCCTGTGTGTGAGAGAGAGAGAGCCTATGTGTGTGTGAGAGAGAGAGCCTATGTGTGTGTGTGAGAGAGAGAGAGCCTGTGTGTGTGTGAGAGAGAGAGCCTTTGTGTGTGTGTGAGAGAGAGAGAGCCTATGTGTGTGAGAGAGAGAGAGAGCCTATGTGTGTGTGAGAGAGAGAGAGCCTATGTGTGTGTGTGAGAGAGAGAGTCTATGTGTGTGTGAGAGAGAGAGCCTATGTGTGTGAGAGAGAGAGAGTCTATGTGTGTGTGAGAGAGAGAGAGAGCCTATGTGTGTGTGAGAGAGAGAGAGAGAGTATGTGTGTGTGAGAGAGAGAGCCTGTGTGTGTGAGAGAGAGAGAGTCTATGTGTGTGTGAGAGAGAGAGAGAGCCTATGTGTGTGTGTGAGAGAGAGAGAGCCTGTGTGTGTGTGAGAGAGAGAGCCTTTGTGTGTGTGTGAGAGAGAGAGAGCCTATGTGTGTGTGTGAGAGAGAGAGAGCCTATGTGTGTGTGAGAGAGAGAGCCTATGTGTGTGTGAGAGAGAGAGCCTGTGTGTGTGAGAGAGAGAGCCTATGTGTGTGTGTGTGAGAGAGAGAGCCTATGTGTGTGTGTGAGAGAGAGAGCCTGTGTGTGTGAGAGAGAGAGAGCCTATGTGTGTGTGTGAGAGAGAGAGAGCCTATGTGTGTGTGTGAGAGAGAGTGAGCCTATGTGTGCGTGAGAGAGAGAGAGAGAGCCTATGTGTGTGTGAGAGAGAGAGCCTTTGTGTGTGTGTGAGAGATAGAGAGCCTATGTGTGTGTGAGAGAGAGAGAGAGAGCCTATGTGTGTGTGAGAGAGAGAGCCTTTGTGTGTGTGTGAGAGAGAGAGAGCATTTGTGTGTGTGTGAGAGAGAGAGAGCCTATGTGTGTGAGAGAGAGAGAGCCTATGTGTGTGTGAGAGAGAGAGCCTATGTGTGTGAGAGAGAGAGAGAGCCTATGTGTGTGTGTGAGAGAGAGAGAGCCTGTGTGTGAGAGAGAGAGCCTATGTGTGTGTGAGAGAGAGAGAGCCTATGTGTGTGTGAGAGAGAGAGCCTATGTGTGTGTGTGAGAGAGAGCCTGTGTGTGAGAGAGAGAGAGAGCCTATGTGTGTGTGAGAGAGAGAGAGCCTATGTGTGTGTGAGAGAGAGAGAGCCTATGTGTGTGTGAGAGAGAGAGAGCCTATGTGTGTGTGAGAGAGAGAGCCTGTGTGTGAGAGAGAGAGAGCCTATGTGTGTGTGAGAGAGAGAGCCTATGTGTGTGAGAGAGAGAGAGAGCCTATGTGTGTGTGTGTGAGAGATAGAGCCTGGGTGTGTGAGAGAGAGAGAGTCTATGTGTGTGTGAGAGAGAGAGAGAGCCTATGTGTGTGTGAGAGAGAGAGAGCCTATGTGTGTGTGAGAGAGAGAGCCTATGTGTGTGTGAGAGAGAGAGCCTGTGTGTGTGAGAGAGAGAGAGAGCCTATGTGTGTGTGAGAGAGAGAGCCTGTGTGTGTGAGAGAGAGAGAGAGCCTATGTGTGTGTGAGAGAGAGAGAGCCTGTGTGTGTGTGTGAGAGAGAGAGCCTGTGTGTGTGAGAGAGAGAGCCTGTGTGTGTGAGAGAGAGAGCCTATGTGTGTGTGTGTGAGAGAGAGAGCCTATGTGTGTGAGAGAGAGAGAGAGAGAGTATATGTGTGTGTGAGAGAGAGAGCCTATGTGTGTGTGAGAGAGAGAGCCTGTGTGTGAGAGAGAGAGAGCCTATGTGTGTGTGAGAGAGAGAGCCTATGTGTGTGTGTGAGAGAGAGAGAGCCTGTGTGTGTGTGAGAGAGAGAGCCTTTGTGTGTGTGTGAGAGAGAGAGAGCCTATGTGTGTGAGAGAGAGAGAGAGAGAGTATGTGTGTGTGAGAGAGAGAGCCTGTGTGTGTGAGAGAGAGAGAGTCTATGTGTGTGTGAGAGAGAGAGAGAGCCTATGTGTGTGTGTGAGAGAGAGAGAGCCTGTGTGTGTGTGAGAGAGAGAGCCTTTGTGTGTGTGTGAGAGAGAGAGAGCCTATGTGTGTGTGTGAGAGAGAGAGAGCCTATGTGTGTGTGAGAGAGAGAGCCTATGTGTGTGTGAGAGAGAGAGCCTGTGTGTGTGAGAGAGAGAGCCTATGTGTGTGTGTGTGAGAGAGAGAGCCTATGTGTGTGTGTGAGAGAGAGAGCCTGTGTGTGTGAGAGAGAGAGAGCCTATGTGTGTGTGTGAGAGAGAGAGCCTATGTGTGTGTGTGAGAGAGAGTGAGCCTATGTGTGCGTGAGAGAGAGAGAGAGAGCCTATGTGTGTGTGAGAGAGAGAGCCTTTGTGTGTGTGTGAGAGATAGAGAGCCTATGTGTGTGTGAGAGAGAGAGAGAGAGCCTATGTGTGTGTGAGAGAGAGAGCCTTTGTGTGTGTGTGAGAGAGAGAGAGCATTTGTGTGTGTGTGAGAGAGAGAGAGCCTATGTGTGTGAGAGAGAGAGAGCCTGTGTGTGAGAGAGAGAGAGCCTATGTGTGTGTGAGAGAGAGAGCCTATGTGTGTGAGAGAGAGAGAGAGCCTATGTGTGTGTGTGAGAGAGAGAGAGCCTGTGTGTGAGAGAGAGAGCCTATGTGTGTGTGAGAGAGAGAGAGCCTATGTGTGTGTGAGAGAGAGAGCCTATGTGTGTGTGTGAGAGAGAGCCTGTGTGTGAGAGAGAGAGAGAGCCTATGTGTGTGTGAGAGAGAGAGAGCCTATGTGTGTGTGAGAGAGAGAGAGCCTATGTGTGTGTGAGAGAGAGAGAGCCTATGTGTGTGTGAGAGAGAGAGCCTATGTGTGTGTGAGAGAGAGAGAGCCTATGTGTGTGTGAGAGAGAGAGCCTATGTGTGTGTGTGTGAGAGATAGAGCCTGGGTGTGTGAGAGAGAGAGAGTCTATGTGTGTGTGAGAGAGAGAGAGAGCCTATGTGTGTGTGAGAGAGAGAGAGCCTATGTGTGTGTGAGAGAGAGAGCCTATGTGTGTGTGAGAGAGAGAGCCTGTGTGTGAGAGAGAGAGAGCCTATGTGTGTGTGAGAGAGAGAGCCTATGTGTGTGTGTGTGAGAGATAGAGCCTGGGTGTGTGAGAGAGAGAGAGTCTATGTGTGTGTGAGAGAGAGAGAGAGCCTATGTGTGTGTGAGAGAGAGAGAGAGCCTATGTGTGTGTGAGAGAGAGAGAGCCTATGTGTGTGTGTGAGAGAGAGAGTCTATGTGTGTGTGTGAGAGAGAGAGCCTGTGTGTGTGAGAGAGAGAGAGTCTGTGTGTGTGTGAGAGAGAGAGCCTATGTGTGTGTGAGAGAGAGAGCCTATGTGTGTGTGAGAGAGAGAGAGAGTCTATGTGTGTGTGAGAGAGAGAGCCTATGTGTGTGTGAGAGAGAGAGCCTATGTGTGTGTGAGAGAGAGAGCCTGTGTGTGAGAGAGAGAGAGAGCCTATGTGTGTGTGTGAGAGAGAGAGCCTGTGTGTGTGAGAGAGAGAGAGAGCCTATGTGTGTGTGAGAGAGAGAGCCTGTGTGTGTGTGAGAGAGAGAGAGCCTATGTGTGTGTGAGAGAGAGAGAGCCTATGTGTGTGTGTGAGAGAGAGAGAGCCTATGTGTGTGTGTGAGAGAGAGAGCCTGTGTGTGTGAGAGAGAGAGAGAGCCTATGTGTGTGTGAGAGAGAGAGCCTATGTGTGTGTGTGAGAGAGAGAGTCTATGTGTGTGTGAGAGAGAGAGAGCCTATGTGTGTGTGTGAGAGAGAGAGAGCCTATGTGTGTGTGTGAGAGAGAGAGCCTGTGTGTGTGAGAGAGAGAGAGTCTATGTGTGTGTGAGAGAGAGAGCCTATGTGTGTGTGAGAGAGAGAGCCTATGTGTGTGTGTGAGAGAGAGAGAGCCTATGTGTGTGTGTGTGAGAGAGAGAGAGTCTATGTGTGTGTGTGAGAGAGAGAGAGCCTATGTGTGTGTGAGAGAGAGAGCCTGTGTGTGTGAGAGAGAGAGAGAGAGCCTATGTGTGTGTGAGAGAGAGAGCCTATGTGTGTGTGAGAGAGAGAGCCTATTTATGTGTGTGTGTGAGAGAGAGAGAGAGCCTATGTGTGTGTGTGTGAGAGAGAGAGCATATGTGTGTGTGTGAGAGAGAGAGCCTGTGTGTGTGAGAGAGAGAGAGTCTGTGTGTGTGTGAGAGAGAGAGCCTATGTGTGTGTGAGAGAGATTGCCTATGTGTGTGTGTGTTAGAGAGAGCCTGTGTGTGTGTGAGAGAGAGAGAGCCTATGTGTGTGTGAGAGAGAGAGCCTATGTGTGTGTGAGAGAGAGAGCCTATGTGTGTGAGAGAGAGAGAGTCTATGTGTGTGTGAGAGAGAGAGTCTATGTGTGTGTGAGAGAGAGAGCCTATGTGTGTGAGAGAGAGAGAGTCTATGTGTGTGTGAGAGAGAGAGTCTATGTGTGTGTGAGAGAGAGAGCCTATGTGTGTGAGAGAGAGAGAGCCTATGTGTGTGTGTGTGAGAGAGAGAGCCTGTGTGTGTGAGAGAGAGAGAGCCTATGTGTGTGTGAGAGAGAGAGCCTATGTGTGTGAGAGAGAGAGAGTCTATGTGTGTGTGTGTGAGAGAGAGAGCCTGTGTGTGTGAGAGAGAGAGAGTCTATGTGTGTGTGTGTGAGAGAGAGAGCCTGTGTGTGTGAGAGAGAGAGAGCCTATGTGTGTGTGTGTGAGAGAGAGAGCCTGTGTGTGTGAGAGAGAGAGAGTCTATGTGTGTGTGAGAGAGAGAGCCTATGTGTGTGAGAGAGAGAGAGTCTATGTGTGTGTGAGAGAGAGAGCCTATGTGTGTGTGAGAGAGAGAGCCTATGTGTGTGTGAGAGAAAGAGCCTATGTGTGTGTGTGTGAGAGAGAGAGCCTATGTGTGTGTGTGAGAGAGAGAGAGAGCCTATGTGTGTGTGAGAGAGAGAGAGCCTATGTGTGTGTGTGTGAGAGAGAGAGCCTATGTGTGTGTGAGAGAGAGAGAGCCTATGTGTGTGTGAGAGAGAGAGAGCCTATGTGTGTGTGAGAGAGAGAGAGCCTATGTGTGTGTGTGAGAGAGAGAGAGAGCCTATGTGTGTGTGAGAGAGAAAGCCTATGTGTGTGTGAGAGAGAGAGAGAGCCTATGTGTGTGTGAGAGAGAGCCTATGTGTGTGTGTGAGAGAGAGCCTATGTGTGTGTGTGAGAGAGAGCCTATGTGTGTGTGAGAGAGAGAGAGAGCCTATGTGTGTGTGAGAGAGAGAGAGAGCCTATGTGTGTGTGTGTGAGAGAGAGAGAGAGCCTATGTGTGTGTGAGAGAGAGAGAGAGCCTATGTGTGTGTGAGAGAGAGAGAGAGCCTATGTGTGTGTGTGAGAGAGAGAGCCTATGTGTGTGAGAGAGAGAGCCTATGTGTGTGTGAGAGAGAGAGAGCCTATGTGTGTGTGAGAGAGAGAGAGCCTATGTGTGTGAGAGAGAGAGAGCCTGTGTGTGTGTGTGAGAGAGAGAGCCTGTGTGTGTGAGAGAGAGAGAGAGCCTATGTGTGTGAGAGAGAGAGAGCCTGTGTGTGTGTGAGAGAGAGAGCCTATGTGTGTGTGTGAGAGAGAGAGCCTGTGTGTGTGAGAGAGAGAGAGCCTATGTGTGTGAGAGAGAGAGAGCCTATGTGTGTGTGAGAGAGAGAGCCTATGTGTGTGAGAGAGAGAGAGAGAGCCTATGTGTGTGTGTGAGAGAGAGAGAGTCTATGTGTGTGTGAGAGAGAGAGAGAGTATATGTGTGTGTGAGAGAGAGAGAGAGCCTATGTGTGTGTGTGAGAGAGAGAGAGCCTATGTATGTGAGAGAGAGAGCCTGTGTGTGTGAGAGAGAGAGCCTATGTGTGTGAGAGAGAGAGCCTGTGTGTGTGTGAGAGAGAGAGAGCCTATGTGTGTGTGAGAGAGAGAGAGCCTGTGTGTGTGAGAGAGAGAGCCTGTGTGTGTGAGAGAGAGAGCCTATGTGTGTGTGTGAGAGAGAGAGAGCCTATGTGTGTGTGTGAGAGAGAGAGCCTGTGTGTGTGAGAGAGAGCCTATGTGTGTGTGTGAGAGAGAGAGCCTGTGTGTGTGAGAGAGAGAGCCTGTGTGTGTGAGAGAGAGAGCCTATGTGTGTGTGTGAGAGAGAGAGAGCCTATGTGTGTGTGTGAGAGAGAGAGAGCCTATGTGTGTGTGAGAGAGAGAGAGCCTATGTGTGTGAGAGAGAGAGCCTGTGTGTGTGTGAGAGAGAGAGAGCCTATGTGTGTGTGTGTGAGAGAGAGCCTATGTGTGTGTGTGAGAGAGAGAGCCTGTGTGTGTGAGAGAGAGAGCCTGTGTGTGTGAGAGAGAGAGCCTATGTGTGTGTGTGAGAGAGAGAGAGCCTATGTGTGTGTGTGAGAGAGAGAGAGCCTATGTGTGTGTGAGAGAGAGAGAGCCTATGTGTGTGTGAGAGAGAGAGAGCCTATGTGTGTGTGTGAGAGAGAGAGCCTGTGTGTGTGAGAGAGAGAGCCTGTGTGTGTGAGAGAGAGAGCCTGTGTGTGTGTGAGAGAGAGAGAGCCTATGTGTGTGTGTGAGAGAGAGAGCCTGTGTGTGTGAGAGAGAGAGCCTGTGTGTGTGAGAGAGAGAGCCTATGTGTGTGTGTGAGAGAGAGAGAGAGTATATGTGTGTGTGAGAGAGAGAGCCTATGTGTGTGTGAGAGAGAGAGAGAGCCTATGTGTGTGTGTGAGAGAGAGAGAACCTATGTGTGTGTGAGAGAGAGAGCCTTTGTGTGTGTGTGAGAGAGAGAGAGCCTATGTGTGTGTGTGAGAGAGAGAGTCTATGTGTGTGTGAGAGAGAGAGAGTCTATGTGTGTGTGTGAGAGAGAGAGTATATGTGTGTGTGAGAGAGAGAGCCTATGTGTGTGTGAGAGAGAGAGAGAGCCTATGTGTGTGTGAGAGAGACAGAGCCTATGTGTGTGTGAGAGAGAGAGAGAGCCTATGTGTGTGTGAGAGAGAGAGAGCCTATGTGTGTGTGAGAGAGAGAGTATATGTGTGTGTGAGAGAGAGAGCCTGTGTGTGTGAGAGAGAGAGAGTCTATGTGTGTGTGAGAGAGAGAGAGCCTATGTGTGTGTGTGAGAGAGAGAGTCTATGTGTGTGTGAGAGAGAGAGAGTCTATGTGTGTGTGAGAGAGAGAGAGAGCCTATGTGTGTGTGAGAGAGAGAGAGAGCCTATGTGTGTGTGAGAGAGAGAGAGAGCCTATGTGTGTGTGAGAGAGAGAGAGAGAGAGCCTATGTGTGTGTGAGAGAGAGAGAGAGCCTATGTGTGTGTGAGAGAGAGAGAGAGCCTATGTGTGTGTGAGATAGAGAGCCTATGTGTGTGTGAGAGAGAGAGCCTATGTGTGTGTGAGAGAGAGAGCCTGTGTGTGAGAGAGAGAGAGCCTATGTGTGTGTGAGAGAGAGAGAGCCTATGTGTGTGTGAGAGAGAGAGCCTATGTGTGTGTGTGTGAGAGATAGAGCCTGGGTGTGTGAGAGAGAGAGAGTCTATGTGTGTGTGAGAGAGAGAGAGAGCCTATGTGTGTGTGAGAGAGAGAGAGCCTATGTGTGTGTGAGAGAGAGAGCCTATGTGTGTGTGAGAGAGAGAGCCTATGTGTGTGTGAGAGAGAGAGAGCCTATGTGTGTGTGAGAGAGAGAGAGAGCCTATGTGTGTGAGAGAGAGAGAGCCTATGTGTGTGTGAGAGAGAGAGAGAGAGTATGTGTGTGTGAGAGAGAGAGAGCCTATGTGTGTGTGTGAGAGAGAGAGAGCCTATGTGTGTGTGAGAGAGAGAGAGAGCCTATGTGTGTGTGAGAGAGAGAGAGAGAGTATGTGTGTGTGAGAGAGAGAGCCTGTGTGTGTGAGAGAGAGAGAGTCTATGTGTGTGTGAGAGAGAGAGAGAGCCTATGTGTGTGTGTGAGAGAGAGAGAGCCTGTGTGTGTGTGAGAGAGAGAGCCTTTGTGTGTGTGTGAGAGAGAGAGAGCCTATGTGTGTGAGAGAGAGAGAGCCTATGTGTGTGTGTGAGAGAGAGAGCCTGTGTGTGTGAGAGAGAGAGAGTCTATGTGTGTGTGAGAGAGAGAGAGAGCCTATGTGTGTGTGTGAGAGAGAGAGAGCCTGTGTGTGTGTGAGAGAGAGAGCCTTTGTGTGTGTGTGAGAGAGAGAGAGCCTATGTGTGTGTGTGAGAGAGAGAGAGCCTATGTGTGTGTGAGAGAGAGAGCCTATGTGTGTGTGAGAGAGAGAGCCTGTGTGTGTGAGAGAGAGAGCCTATGTGTGTGTGTGTGAGAGAGAGAGCCTATGTGTGTGTGTGAGAGAGAGAGCCTGTGTGTGTGAGAGAGAGAGAGCCTATGTGTGTGTGTGAGAGAGAGAGAGCCTATGTGTGTGTGAGACAGAGAGCCTATGTGTGTGTGTGAGAGAGAGTGAGCCTATGTGTGCGTGAGAGAGAGAGAGAGAGCCTATGTGTGTGTGAGAGAGAGAGCCTTTGTGTGTGTGTGAGAGATAGAGAGCCTATGTGTGTGTGAGAGAGAGAGAGAGAGCCTATGTGTGTGTGAGAGAGAGAGCCTTTGTGTGTGTGTGAGAGAGAGAGAGCCTTTGTGTGTGTGTGAGAGAGAGAGAGCCTATGTGTGTGAGAGAGAGAGAGCCTGTGTGTGAGAGAGAGAGAGCCTATGTGTGTGTGAGAGAGAGAGCCTATGTGTGTGAGAGAGAGAGAGAGCCTATGTGTGTGTGTGAGAGAGAGAGAGCCTGTGTGTGAGAGAGAGAGCCTATGTGTGTGTGAGAGAGAGAGAGCCTATGTGTGTGTGAGAGAGAGAGCCTATGTGTGTGTGTGAGAGAGAGCCTGTGTGTGAGAGAGAGAGAGCCTATGTGTGTGTGAGAGAGAGAGAGCCTATGTGTGTGTGAGAGAGAGAGAGCCTATGTGTGTGTGAGAGAGAGAGCCTATGTGTGTGTGTGTGAGAGAGAGAGAGCCTATGTGTGTGTGAGAGAGAGAGAGCCTATGTGTGTGTGAGAGAGAGAGAGCCTATGTGTGTGTGAGAGAGAGAGAGCCTATGTGTGTGTGAGAGAGAGAGCCTATGTGTGTGTGTGTGAGAGATAGAGCCTGGGTGTGTGAGAGAGAGAGAGTCTATGTGTGTGTGAGAGAGAGAGAGAGCCTATGTGTGTGTGAGAGAGAGAGAGCCTATGTGTGTGTGAGAGAGAGAGCCTATGTGTGTGTGAGAGAGAGAACCTGTGTGTGAGAGAGAGAGAGCCTATGTGTGTGTGAGAGAGAGAGAGTCTATGTGTGTGAGAGAGAGAGAGAGAGCCTATGTGTGTGTGAGAGAGAGAGAGAGCCTATGTGTGTGTGAGAGAGAGAGAGCCTATGTGTGTGTGAGAGAGAGAGCCTATGTGTGTGTGAGAGAGAGAGCCTGTGTGTGAGAGAGAGAGAGCCTATGTGTGTGTGAGAGAGAGAGAGCCTATGTGTGTGTGAGAGAGAGAGCCTATGTGTGTGTGTGTGAGAGATAGAGCCTGGGTGTGTGAGAGAGAGAGAGTCTATGTGTGTGTGAGAGAGAGAGAGAGCCTATGTGTGTGTGAGAGAGAGAGAGAGAGCCTATGTGTGTGTGAGAGAGAGAGAGCCTATGTGTGTGTGAGAGAGAGAGAGCCTATGTGTGTGTGTGAGAGAGAGAGTCTTTGTGTGTGTGTGAGAGAGAGAGAGCCTATGTGTGTGTGAGAGAGAGAGAGAGTCTATGTGTGTGTGAGAGAGAGAGCCTATGTGTGTGTGAGAGAGAGAGCCTATGTGTGTGTGAGAGAGAGAGAGAGTCTATGTGTGTGTGAGAGAGAGAGCCTATGTGTGTGTGAGAGAGAGAGCCTATGTGTGTGTGAGAGAGAGAGCCTGTGTGTGAGAGAGAGAGAGAGCCTATGTGTGTGTGTGAGAGAGAGAGCCTGTGTGTGTGAGAGAGAGAGAGCCTGTGTGTGTGTGTGAGAGAGAGAGCCTATGTGTGTGTGAGAGAGAGAGAGCCTATGTGTGTGTGTGAGAGAGAGAGCCTGTGTGTGTGAGAGAGAGAGAGAGCCTATGTGTGTGTGAGAGAGAGAGCCTATGTGTGTGAGAGAGAGAGCCTATGTGTGTGTGAGAGAGAGAGAGCCTATGTGTGTGTGTGAGAGAGAGAGTCTATGTGTGTGTGTGAGAGAGAGAGAGCCTATGTGTGTGTGTGAGAGAGAGAGCCTATGTGTGTGTGAGAGAGAGAGCCTATGTGTGTGTGAGAGAGAGAGCCTATGTGTGTGTGTGAGAGAGAGAGTCTATGTGTGTGTGAGAGAGAGAGAGCCTATGTGTGTGTGTGAGAGAGAGAGAGCCTATGTGTGTGTGTGAGAGAGAGAGCCTGTGTGTGTGAGAGAGAGAGAGTCTATGTGTGTGTGAGAGAGAGAGCCTATGTGTGTGTGAGAGAGAGAGCCTATGTGTGTGTGTGAGAGAGAGAGAGCCTATGTGTGTGTGTGTGAGAGAGAGAGCATATGTGTGTGTGTGAGAGAGAGAGCCTGTGTGTGTGAGAGAGAGAGAGTCTGTGTGTGTGTGAGAGAGAGAGCCTATGTGTGTGTGAGAGAGAGAGCCTATGTGTGTGTGTGTTAGAGAGAGCCTGTGTGTGTGTGAGAGAGAGAGAGCCTATGTGTGTGTGAGAGAGAGAGCCTATGTGTGTGTGAGAGAGAGAGTCTATGTGTGTGTGAGAGAGAGAGCCTATGTGTGTGAGAGAGAGAGAGTCTATGTGTGTGTGAGAGAGAGAGTCTATGTGTGTGTGAGAGAGAGAGCCTATGTGTGTGAGAGAGAGAGAGCCTATGTGTGTGTGTGTGAGAGAGAGAGCCTGTGTGTGTGAGAGAGAGAGAGCCTATGTTTGTGTGAGAGAGAGAGCCTATGTGTGTGAGAGAGAGAGAGTCTATGTGTGTGTGAGAGAGAGAGAGCCTATGTGTGTGTGTGTGAGAGAGAGAGCCTGTGTGTGTGAGAGAGAGAGAGTCTATGTGTGTGTGAGAGAGAGAGCCTATGTGTGTGAGAGAGAGAGAGTCTATGTGTGTGTGAGAGAGAGAGCCTATGTGTGTGTGAGAGAGAGAGCCTATGTGTGTGTGAGAGAAAGAGCCTATGTGTGTGTGTGTGAGAGAGAGAGCCTATGTGTGTGTGTGAGAGAGAGAGAGAGCCTATGTGTGTGTGAGAGAGAGAGAGCCTATGTGTGTGTGTGTGAGAGAGAGAGCCTATGTGTGTGTGAGAGAGAGAGAGCCTATGTGTGTGTGAGAGAGAGAGAGCCTATGTGTGTGTGAGAGAGAGAGAGCCTATGTGTGTGTGTGAGAGAGAGAGAGAGCCTATGTGTGTGTGAGAGAGAGAGAGAGCCTATGTGTGTGTGAGAGAGAGCCTATGTGTGTGTGTGAGAGAGAGCCTATGTGTGTGTGTGAGAGAGAGCCTATGTGTGTGTGAGAGAGAGAGAGAGCCTATGTGTGTGTGAGAGAGAGAGAGAGCCTATGTGTGTGTGTGTGAGAGAGAGAGAGAGCCTATGTGTGTGTGAGAGAGAGAGAGAGCCTATGTGTGTGTGAGAGAGAGAGAGAGCCTATGTGTGTGTGTGAGAGAGAGAGCCTATGTGTGTGAGAGAGAGAGCCTATGTGTGTGTGAGAGAGAGAGAGCCTATGTGTGTGTGAGAGAGAGAGCCTGTGTGTGTGTGAGAGAGAGAGAGCCTGTGTGTGTGAGAGAGAGAGAGAGCCTATGTGTGTGAGAGAGAGAGAGCCTGTGTGTGTGTGAGAGAGAGAGCCTATGTGTGTGTGTGAGAGAGAGAGCCTGTGTGTGTGTGAGAGAGAGAGCCTATGTGTGTGAGAGAGAGAGAGCCTATGTGTGTGTGAGAGAGAGAGAGAGCCTATGTGTGTGAGAGAGAGAGAGCCTGTGTGTGTGTGTGAGAGAGAGAGCCTGTGTGTGTGAGAGAGAGAGAGAGCCTATGTGTGTGAGAGAGAGAGAGCCTGTGTGTGTGTGAGAGAGAGAGCCTATGTGTGTGTGTGAGAGAGAGAGCCTGTGTGTGTGTGAGAGAGAGAGCCTATGTGTGTGAGAGAGAGAGAGCCTATGTGTGTGTGAGAGAGAGAGCCTATGTGTGTGAGAGAGAGAGAGCCTATGTGTGTGTGAGAGAGAGAGCCTATGTGTGTGTGTGTGAGAGAGAGAGCCTATGTGTGTGTGTGAGAGAGAGAGAGCCTATGTGTGTGTGTGAGAGAGAGAGCCTGTGTGTGTGAGAGAGAGAGAGAGTATATGTGTGTGTGAGAGAGAGAGAGAGCCTATGTGTGTGAGAGAGAGAGCCTGTGTGTGTGAGAGAGAGAGCCTATGTGTGTGAGAGAGAGAGCCTGTGTGTGTGTGAGAGAGAGAGAGCCTATGTGTGTGTGTGTGAGAGAGAGCCTGTGTGTGTGTGAGAGAGAGAGCCTGTGTGTGTGAGAGAGAGAGCCTGTGTGTGTGAGAGAGAGAGCCTATGTGTGTGTGTGTGAGAGAGAGAGCCTATGTGTGTGTGTGAGAGAGAGAGAGAGAGTATATGTGTGTGTGAGAGAGAGAGCCTATGTGTGTGAGAGAGAGAGCCTGTGTGTGTGAGAGAGAGAGCCTATGTGTGTGTGTGAGAGAGAGAGAGAGTATATGTGTGTGTGAGAGAGAGAGCCTTTGTGTGTGTGTGAGAGAGAGAGAGCCTATGTGTGTGAGAGAGAGAGCCTTTGTGTGTGTGTGAGAGAGAGAGAGCCTATGTGTGTGTGAGAGAGAGAGCCTTTGTGTGTGTGTGAGAGAGAGAGAGCCTATGTGTGTGTGTGAGAGAGAGAGAGCCTATGTGTGTGTGAGAGAGAGAGAGTCTATGTGTGTGTGAGAGAGAGAGCCTTTGTGTGTGTGTGAGAGAGAGAGTCTATGTGTGTGTGAGAGAGAGAGTCTATGTGTGTGTGAGAGAGAGAGCCTATGTGTGTGTGAGAGAGAGAGAGAGCCTATGTGTGTGTGAGAGAGAGAGAGCCTATGTGTGTGTGAGAGAGAGAGAGAGCCTATGTGTGTGTGAGAGAGAGAGAGCCTATGTGTGTGTGAGAGAGAGAGAGCCTATGTGTGTGTGTGAGAGAGAGAGTCTATGTGTGTGTGAGAGAGAGAGCCTATGTGTGTGTGAGAGAGAGAGAGCCTATGTGTGTGTGTGAGAGAGAGAGTCTATGTGTGTGTGAGAGAGAGAGAGTCTATGTGTGTGTGTGAGAGAGAGAGTCTATGTGTGTGTGAGAGAGAGAGTCTATGTGTGTGTGAGAGAGAGAGCCTATGTGTGTGTGAGAGAGAGAGAGAGCCTATGTGTGTGTGAGAGAGAGAGAGCCTATGTGTGTGTGAGAGAGAGAGAGAGCCTATGTGTGTGTGAGAGAGAGAGAGCCTATGTGTGTGTGAGAGAGAGAGTATATGTGTGTGTGAGAGAGAGAGTATATGTGTGTGTGAGAGAGAGAGCCTGTGTGTGTGAGAGAGAGAGACTCTGTGTGTGTGAGAGAGAGAGAGAGAGCCTATGTGTGTGTGAGAGAGAGAGAGCCTATGTGTGTGTGAGAGAGAGAGCCTATGTGTGTGTGAGAGAGAGAGTATATGTGTGTGTGAGAGAGAGAGCCTGTGTGTGTGAGAGAGAGAGACTCTGTGTGTGTGAGAGAGAGAGCCTATGTGTGTGTGAGAGAGAGAGTATATGTGTGTGTGAGAGAGAGAGCCTGTGTGTGTGAGAGAGAGAGAGTCTATGTGTGTGTGAGAGAGAGAGAGAGCCTATGTGTGTGTGTGAGAGAGAGAGAGCCTATGTGTGTGTGTGAGAGAGAGAGTCTATGTGTGTGTGAGAGAGAGAGAGTCTATGTGTGTGTGTGAGAGAGAGAGTCTATGTGTGTGTGAGAGAGAGAGCCTATGTGTGTGTGAGAGAGAGAGAGAGCCTATGTGTGTGTGAGAGAGAGAGAGAGCCTATGTGTGTGTGTGAGAGAGAGAGAGCCTATGTGTGTGTGAGAGAGAGAGAGAGCCTATGTGTGTGTGAGAGAGAGAGAGAGCCTATGTGTTTGTGAGAGAGAGAGAGAGCCTATGTGTGTGTGTGAGAGAGAGAGAGCCTATGTGTGTGTGTGAGAGAGAGAGTCTATGTGTGTGTGAGAGAGAGAGCCTATGTGTGTGTGAGAGAGAGAGAGAGCCTATGTGTGTGTGAGAGAGAGAGAGCCTATGTGTGTGTGTGTGAGAGATAGAGCCTTGGTGTGTGAGAGAGAGAGAGTCTATGTGTGTGTGAGATAGAGAGCCTATGTGTGTGTGAGAGAGAGAGAGAGCCTATGTGTGTGTGAGAGAGAGAGCCTATGTGTGTGTGAGAGAGAGAGCCTATGTGTGTGTGAGAGAGAGAGCCTATGTGTGTGTGAGAGAGAGAGAGCCTATGTGTGTGAGAGAGAGAAAGCCTATGTGTGTGTGAGAGAGAGAGAGCCTATGTGTGTGTGAGAGAGAGAGCCTATGTGTGTGTGTGTGAGAGATAGAGCCTGGGTGTGTGAGAGAGAGAGAGTCTATGTGTGTGTGAGAGAGAGAGAGAGCCTATGTGTGTGTGAGATAGAGAGCCTATGTGTGTGTGAGAGAGAGAGCCTATGTGTGTGTGAGAGAGAGAGCCTGTGTGTGAGAGAGAGAGAGCCTATGTGTGTGTGAGAGAGAGAGAGCCTATGTGTGTGTGAGAGAGAGAGCCTATGTGTGTGTGTGTGAGAGAGAGAGCCTATGTGTGTGTGAGAGAGAGAGAGAGCCTATGTGTGTGAGAGAGAGAGCCTATGTGTGTGTGAGAGAGAGAGAGCCTATGTGTGTGAGAGAGAGAGCCTATGTGTGTGTGAGAGAGAGAGAGCCTATGTGTGTGTGAGAGAGAGAGCCTATGTGTGTGTGAGAGAGAGAGCCTATGTGTGTGTGTGTGAGAGAGAGAGCCTATGTGTGTGTGTGAGAGAGAGAGAGCCTATGTGTGTGTGTGAGAGAGAGAGCCTGTGTGTGTGAGAGAGAGAGAGCCTATGTGTGTGTGAGAGAGAGAGCCTATGTGTGTGTGAGAGAGAGAGCCTATGTGTGTGTGAGAGAGAGAGAGAGCCTATGTGTGTGTGTGAGAGAGAGAGAGCCTATGTGTGTGTGAGAGAGAGAGCCTGTGTGTGAGAGAGAGAGAGCCTTTGTGTGTGTGTGAGAGAGAGAGAGCCTATGTGTGTGTGAGAGAGAGAGAGAGCCTATGTGTGTGTGAGAGAGAGAGAGCCTATGTGTGTGTGTGAGAGAGAGAGAGCCTATGTGTGTGTGAGAGAGAGAGAGAGCCTATGTGTGTGTGAGAGAGAGAGAGCCTATGTGTGTGAGAGAGAGAGAGCCTGTGTGTGTGTGAGAGAGAGAGAGCCTATGTGTGTGTGTGAGAGAGAGAGCCTATGTGTGTGTGAGAGAGAGAGCCTGTGTGTGTGAGAGAGAGAGAGTCTATGTGTGTGTGTGAGAGAGAGAGCCTTTGTGTGTGTGTGAGAGAGAGAGAGCCTATGTGTGTGTGTGAGAGAGAGAGAGCCTATGTGTGTGTGAGAGAGAGAGCCTATGTGTGTGTGTGAGAGAGAGAGCCTGTGTGTGTGAGAGAGAGAGAGCCTATGTGTGTGAGAGAGAGAGAGCCTATGTGTGTGTGAGAGAGAGAGCCTATGTGTGTGAGAGAGAGAGAGCCTATGTGTGTGTGAGAGAGAGAGCCTATGTGTGTGTGTGTGAGAGAGAGAGCCTATGTGTGTGTGTGAGAGAGAGAGAGCCTATGTGTGTGTGTGAGAGAGAGAGCCTGTGTGTGTGAGAGAGAGAGAGAGTATATGTGTGTGTGAGAGAGAGAGAGAGCCTATGTGTGTGAGAGAGAGAGCCTGTGTGTGTGAGAGAGAGAGCCTATGTGTGTGAGAGAGAGAGCCTGTGTGTGTGTGAGAGAGAGAGAGCCTATGTGTGTGTGTGTGAGATAGAGCCTGTGTGTGTGTGAGAGAGAGAGCCTGTGTGTGTGAGAGAGAGAGCCTGTGTGTGTGAGAGAGAGAGCCTATGTGTGTGAGAGAGAGAGCCTATGTGTGTGTGTGAGAGAGAGAGAGAGTATATGTGTGAGAGAGAGAGAGAGCCTTTGTGTGTGTGTGAGAGAGAGAGCCTATGTGTGTGAGAGAGAGAGCCTATGTGTGTGTGTGTGAGAGAGAGAGCCTATGTGTGTGAGAGAGAGAGCCTGTGTGTGTGAGAGAGAGAGCCTATGTGTGTGTGAGAGAGAGAGAGAGAGTATATGTGTGTGTGAGAGAGAGAGCCTTTGTGTGTGTGTGAGAGAGAGAGAGCCTATGTGTGTGTGAGAGAGAGAGCCTTTGTGTGTGTGTGAGAGAGAGAGAGCCTATGTGTGTGTGTGAGAGAGAGAGCCTATGTGTGTGTGTGTGAGAGAGAGAGCCTTTGTGTGTGTGTGAGAGAGAGAGAGCCTATGTGTGTGTGTGAGAGAGAGAGTCTATGTGTGTGTGAGAGAGAGAGAGTCTATGTGTGTGTGTGAGAGAGAGAGTCTATGTGTGTGTGAGAGAGAGAGTCTATGTGTGTGTGAGAGAGAGAGCCTATGTGTGTGTGAGAGAGAGAGAGAGCCTATGTGTGTGTGAGAGAGAGAGAGCCTATGTGTGTGTGAGAGAGAGAGAGAGCCTATGTGTGTGTGAGAGAGAGAGAGCCTATGTGTGTGTGAGAGAGAGAGTATATGTGTGTGTGAGAGAGAGAGCCTATGTGTGTGTGAGAGAGAGAGTATATGTGTGTGTGAGAGAGAGAGCCTGTGTGTGTGAGAGAGAGAGAGTCTGTGTGTGTGAGAGAGAGAGCCTATGTGTGTGTGAGAGAGAGAGTATATGTGTGTGTGAGAGAGAGAGCCTGTGTGTGTGAGAGAGAGAGAGTCTATGTGTGTGTGAGAGAGAGAGAGAGCCTATGTGTGTGTGAGAGAGAGAGTATATGTGTGTGTGAGAGAGAGAGCCTGTGTGTGTGAGAGAGAGAGAGTCTATGTGTGTGTGTGAGAGAGAGAGAGCCTATGTGTGTGTGTGAGAGAGAGAGTCTATGTGTGTGTGAGAGAGAGAGAGTCTATGTGTGTGTGTGAGAGAGAGAGTCTATGTGTGTGTGAGAGAGAGAGCCTATGTGTGTGTGAGAGAGAGAGAGAGCCTATGTGTGTGTGAGAGAGAGAGAGAGCCTATGTGTGTGTGAGAGAGAGAGAGAGCCTATGTGTGTGTGAGAGAGAGAGAGAGCCTATGTGTTTGTGAGAGAGAGAGAGAGCCTATGTGTGTGTGTGAGAGAGAGAGAGCCTATGTGTGTGTGTGAGAGAGAGAGTCTATGTGTGTGTGAGAGAGAGAGCCTATGTGTGTGTGTGAGAGAGAGAGAGCCTATGTGTGTGTGTGTGAGAGATAGAGCCTGGGTGTGTGAGAGAGAGAGAGTCTATGTGTGTGTGAGAGAGAGAGAGAGCCTATGTGTGTGTGAGAGAGAGAGCCTATGTGTGTGTGAGAGAGAGAGCCTATGTGTGTGTGAGAGAGAGAGCCTATGCGTGTGTGAGAGAGAGAGAGCCTATGTGTGTGAGAGAGAGAGAGCCTATGTGTGTGTGAGAGAGAGAGAGCCTATGTGTGTGTGAGAGAGAGAGCCTATGTGTGTGTGTGTGAGAGATAGAGCCTGGGTGTGTGAGAGAGAGAGAGTCTATGTGTGTGTGAGAGAGAGAGAGAGCCTATGTGTGTGTGAGATAGAGAGCCTATGTGTGTGTGTGTGAGAGAGAGAGAGTCTATGTGTGTGTGAGAGAGAGAGAGAGCCTATGTGTGTGTGAGAGAGAGAGCCTGTGTGTGAGAGAGAGAGAGCCTATGTGTGTGTGAGAGAGAGAGAGCCTATGTGTGTGTGAGAGAGAGAGAGAGCCTATGTGTGTGTGAGAGAGAGAGAGAGCCTATGTGTGTGTGAGAGAGAGAGAGCCTATGTGTGTGTGAGAGAGAGAGAGCCTATGTGTGTGTGAGAGAGAGAGCCTATGTGTGTGTGTGTGAGAGAGAGAGAGTCTATGTGTGTGTGAGAGAGAGAGAGAGCCTATGTGTGTGTGAGAGAGAGAGAGCCTATGTGTGTGTGAGAGAGAGAGCCTATGTGTGTGTGAGAGAGAGAGCCTGTGTGTGAGAGAGAGAGAGCCTATGTGTGTGTGAGAGAGAGAGAGCCTATGTGTGTGAGAGAGAGAGAGCCTGTGTGTGTGTGAGAGAGAGAGCCTTTGTGTGTGTGTGAGAGAGAGAGAGCCTATGTGTGTGTGAGAGAGAGAGAGAGCCTATGTGTGTGTGAGATAGAGAGCCTATGTGTGTGTGAGAGAGAGAGAGAGCCTATGTGTGTGTGAGAGAGAGAGCCTGTGTGTGAGAGAGAGAGAGCCTATGTGTGTGTGAGAGAGAGAGAGCCTATGTGTGTGTGAGAGAGAGAGCCTATGTGTGTGTGTGTGAGAGATAGAGCCTGGGTGTGTGAGAGAGAGAGAGTCTATGTGTGTGTGAGAGAGAGAGAGCCTATGTGTGTGTGAGAGAGAGAGCCTATGTGTGTGTGAGAGAGAGAGCCTGTGTGTGAGAGAGAGAGAGCCTATGTGTGTGTGAGAGAGAGAGAGCCTATGTGTGTGTGAGAGAGAGAGAGCCTATGTGTGTGTGAGAGAGAGAGAGCCTATGTGTGTGAGAGAGAGAGAGCCTGTGTGTGTGTGAGAGAGAGAGAGCCTTGTGTGTGTGTGTGAGAGAGAGAGCCTATGTGTGTGTGTGAGAGAGAGAGCCTGTGTGTGTGAGAGAGAGAGAGCCTATGTGTGTGTGTGTGAGAGAGAGAGCCTTTGTGTGTGTGTGAGAGAGAGAGAGCCTATGTGTGTGTGTGTGAGAGAGAGAGCCTATGTGTGTGAGAGAGAGAGAGTCTATGTGTGTGTGAGAGAGAGAGAGAGCCTATGTGTGTGTGTGAGAGAGAGAGAGCCTGTGTGTGTGTGAGAGAGAGAGCCTTTGTGTGTGTGTGAGAGAGAGAGAGCCTATGTGTGTGTGTGAGAGAGAGAGAGCCTATGTGTGTGTGAGAGAGAGAGCCTATGTGTGTGTGAGAGAGAGAGCCTGTGTGTGTGAGAGAGAGAGCCTATGTGTGTGTGTGAGAGAGAGAGCCTGTGTGTGTGAGAGAGAGAGAGCCTGTGTGTGTGTGAGAGAGAGAGCCTTTGTGTGTGTGTGAGAGAGAGAGAGCCTATGTGTGTGTGTGTGAGAGAGAGAGCCTATGTGTGTGTGTGAGAGAGAGAGCCTGTGTGTTTGAGAGAGAGAGAGCCTATGTGTGTGTGTGTGAGAGAGAGAGCCTTTGTGTGTGTGTGAGAGAGAGAGAGCCTATGTGTGTGTGTGTGAGAGAGAGAGCCTATGTGTGTGTGTGAGAGAGAGAGCCTGTGTGTGTGAGAGAGAGAGAGCCTATGTGTGTGTGTGAGAGAGAGAGAGCCTATGTGTGTGTGAGACAGAGAGCCTATGTGTGTGTGTGAGAGAGAGTGAGCCTATGTGTGCGTGAGAGAGAGAGAGAGAGCCTATGTGTGTGTGAGAGAGAGAGCCTTTGTGTGTGTGTGAGAGAGAGAGAGCCTGTGTGTGAGAGAGAGAGAGCCTATGTGTGTGTGAGAGAGAGAGCCTATGTGTGTGTGTGAGAGAGAGAGCCTATGTGTGTGTGTGAGAGAGAGAGAGCCTGTGTGTGAGAGAGAGAGAGCCTATGTGTGTGTGAGAGAGAGAGCCTATGTGTGTGTGTGAGAGAGAGCCTGTGTGTGAGAGAGAGAGAGCCTATGTGTGTGTGAGAGAGAGAGCCTATGTGTGTGTGAGAGAGAGAGAGCCTATGTGTGTGTGTGAGAGAGAGAGCCTATGTGTGTGTGAGAGAGAGAGACCCTATGTGTGTGAGAGAGAGAGAGCCTATGTGTGAGAGAGAGAGAGCCTATGTGTGTGTGAGAGAGAGAGAGCCTATGTGTGTGTGAGAGAGAGAGCCTATGTGTGTGTGTGTGAGAGATAGAGCCTGGGTGTGTGAGAGAGAGAGAGTCTATGTGTGTGTGAGAGAGAGAGAGAGCCTATGTGTGTGTGAGAGAGAGAGAGCCTATGTGTGTGTGAGAGAGAGAGAGTCTATGTGTGTGTGAGAGAGAGAGAGCCTATGTGTGTGTGAGAGAGAGAGCCTATGTGTGTGTGTGTGAGAGATAGAGCCTGGGTGTGTGAGAGAGAGAGTGTCTATGTGTGTGTGAGAGAGAGAGAGAGCCTATGTGTGTGTGAGAGAGAGAGAGCCTATGTGTGTGTGAGAGAGAGAGCCTATGTGTGTGTGAGAGAGAGAGCCTGTGTGTGAGAGAGAGAGAGCCTATGTGTGTGTGAGAGAGAGAGAGCCTATGTGTGTGTGAGAGAGAGAGAGAGCCTATGTGTGTGTGAGAGAGAGAGAGCCTATGTGTGTGTGAGAGAGAGAGTATATGTGTGTGTGAGAGAGAGAGCCTATGTGTGTGTGAGAGAGAGAGTATATGTGTGTGTGAGAGAGAGAGCCTGTGTGTGTGAGAGAGAGAGAGTCTGTGTGTGTGAGAGAGAGAGCCTATGTGTGTTTGAGAGAGAGAGTATATGTGTGTGTGAGAGAGAGAGCCTGTGTGTGTGAGAGAGAGAGAGTCTATGTGTGTGTGAGAGAGAGAGAGAGCCTATGTGTGTGTGTGAGAGAGAGAGAGCCTATGTGTGTGTGTGAGAGAGAGAGTCTATGTGTGTGTGAGAGAGAGAGAGTCTATGTGTGTGTGTGAGAGAGAGAGTCTATGTGTGTGTGAGAGAGAGAGCCTATGTGTGTGTGAGAGAGAGAGAGAGCCTATGTGTGTGTGAGAGAGAGAGAGAGCCTATGTGTGTGTGAGAGAGAGAGAGAGCCTATGTGTGTGTGAGAGAGAGAGAGAGCCTATGTGTTTGTGAGAGAGAGAGAGAGCCTATGTGTGTGTGTGAGAGAGAGAGAGCCTATGTGTGTGTGTGAGAGAGAGAGTCTATGTGTGTGTGAGAGAGAGAGCCTATGTGTGTGTGAGAGAGAGAGAGAGCCTATGTGTGTGTGAGAGAGAGAGAGCCTATGTGTGTGTGTGTGAGAGATAGAGCCTGGGTGTGTGAGAGAGAGAGAGTCTATGTGTGTGTGAGAGAGAGAGAGAGCCTATGTGTGTGTGAGATAGAGAGCCTATGTGTGTGTGAGAGAGAGAGAGAGCCTATGTGTGTGTGAGAGAGAGAGCCTATGTGTGTGTGAGAGAGAGAGAGCCTATGTGTGTGAGAGAGAGAGAGAGCCTATGTGTGTGTGAGAGAGAGAGCCTATGTGTGTGTGTTTGAGAGATAGAGCCTGGGTGTGTGAGAGAGAGAGAGTCTATGTGTGTGTGAGAGAGAGAGAGAGCCTATGTGTGTGTGAGATAGAGAGCCTATGTGTGTGTGAGAGAGAGAGAGCCTATGTGTGTGTGAGAGAGAGAGAGCCTATGTGTGTGTGAGAGAGAGAGCCTGTGTGTGAGAGAGAGAGAGCCTATGTGTGTGTGAGAGAGAGAGAGCCTATGTGTGTGTGAGAGAGAGAGTCTATGTGTGTGTGAGAGAGAGAGAGAGCCTATGTGTGTGAGAGAGAGAGAGTCTATGTGTGTGTGAGAGAGAGAGAGAGCCTATGTGTGTGTGAGAGAGAGAGCCTGTGTGTGAGAGAGAGAGAGCCTATGTGTGTGTGAGAGAGAGAGAGCCTATGTGTGTGTGAGAGAGAGAGAGAGCCTATGTGTGTGTGAGAGAGAGAGAGAGCCTATGTGTGTGTGAGAGAGAGAGCCTGTGTGTGAGAGAGAGAGAGCCTATGTGTGTGTGAGAGAGAGAGAGCCTATGTGTGTGTGAGAGAGAGAGCCTATGTGTGTGTGTGTGAGAGAGAGAGAGTCTATGTGTGTGTGAGAGAGAGAGAGAGCCTATGTGTGTGTGAGAGAGAGAGAGCCTATGTGTGTGTGAGAGAGAGAGCCTATGTGTGTGTGAGAGAGAGAGCCTGTGTGTGAGAGAGAGAGAGCCTATGTGTGTGTGAGAGAGAGAGAGCCTATGTGTGTGAGAGAGAGAGAGCCTATGTGTGTGTGTGTGAGAGATAGAGCCTGGGTGTGTGAGAGAGAGAGAGTCTATGTGTGTGTGAGAGAGAGAGAGAGCCTATGTGTGTGTGAGAGAGAGAGAGCCTATGTGTGTGTGAGAGAGAGAGAGCCTATGTGTGTGTGTGAGAGAGAGAGAGCCTATGTGTGTGTGAGAGAGAGAGAGAGCCTATGTGTGTGTGAGAGAGAGAGAGCCTATGTGTGTGAGAGAGAGAGAGCCTGTGTGTGTGTGAGAGAGAGAGAGCCTGTGTGTGTGTGTGAGAGAGAGAGCCTATGTGTGTGTGAGAGAGAGAGACCCTATGTGTGTGAGAGAGAGAGAGCCTGTGTGTGTGAGAGAGAGAGCCTGTGTGTGTGTGAGAGAGAGAGCCTATGTGTGTGTGTGAGAGAGAGAGCCTGTGTGTGTGAGAGAGAGAGCCTGTGTGTGTGTGAGAGAGAGAGCCTTTGTGTGTGTGTGAGAGAGAGAGAGCCTATGTGTGTGTGAGAGAGAGAGAGAGCCTATGTGTGTGTGAGATAGAGAGCCTATGTGTGTGTGAGAGAGAGAGAGAGCCTATGTGTGTGTGAGAGAGAGAGCCTGTGTGTGAGAGAGAGAGAGCCTATGTGTGTGTGAGAGAGAGAGAGCCTATGTGTGTGTGAGAGAGAGAGCCTATGTGTGTGTGTGTGAGAGATAGAGCCTGGGTGTGTGAGAGAGAGAGAGTCTATGTGTGTGTGAGAGAGAGAGAGAGCCTATGTGTGTGTGAGAGAGAGAGAGCCTATGTGTGTGTGAGAGAGAGAGAGCCTATGTGTGTGTGTGAGAGAGAGAGAGCCTATGTGTGTGTGAGAGAGAGAGAGAGCCTATGTGTGTGAGAGAGAGAGAGCCTGTGTGTGTGTGAGAGAGAGAGAGCCTATGTGTGTGTGTGAGAGAGAGAGCCTATGTGTGTGTGAGAGAGAGAGCCTGTGTGTGTGAGAGATAGAGAGTCTATGTGTGTGTGAGAGAGAGAGAGAGAGCCTATGTGTGTGTGTGAGAGAGAGAGAGCCTGTGTGTGTGTGAGAGAGAGAGCCTTTGTGTGTGTGTGAGAGAGAGAGAGCCTATGTGTGTGTGTGAGAGAGAGAGAGCCTATGTGTGTGTGAGAGAGAGAGCCTATGTGTGTGTGAGAGAGAGAGCCTGTGTGTGTGAGAGAGAGAGCCTATGTGTGTGTGTGAGAGAGAGAGCCTATGTGTGTGTGAGAGAGAGAGAGCCTGTGTGTGTGTGAGAGAGAGAGCCTTTGTGTGTGTGTGAGAGAGAGAGAGCCTATGTGTGTGTGTGAGAGAGAGAGAGCCTATGTGTGTGTGTGAGAGAGAGAGCCTGTGTGTGTGAGAGAGAGAGCCTATGTGTGTGTGTGTGAGAGAGAGAGCCTATGTGTGTGTGTGAGAGAGAGAGCCTGTGTGTGTGAGAGAGAGAGAGCCTATGTGTGTGTGTGAGAGAGAGAGAGCCTATGTGTGTGTGAGACAGAGAGCCTATGTGTGTGTGTGAGAGAGAGTGAGCCTATGTGTGCGTGAGAGAGAGAGAGAGAGCCTATGTGTGTGTGAGAGAGAGAGCCTTTGTGTGTGTGTGAGAGAGAGAGAGCCTATGTTTGTGTGTGAGAGAGAGAGAGCCTGTGTGTGAGAGAGAGAGAGCCTATGTGTGTGTGAGAGAGAGAGCCTATGTGTGTGTGTGAGAGAGAGCCTGTGTGTGAGAGAGAGAGAGCCTATGTGTGTGTGAGAGAGAGAGCCTATGTGTGTGTGAGAGAGAGAGAGCCTATGTGTGTGTGTGAGAGAGAGAGCCTATGTGTGTGTGAGAGAGAGAGACCCTATGTGTGTGAGAGAGAGAGAGCCTATGTGTGTGTGAGAGAGAGAGCCTTTGTGTGTGTGTGTGAGAGAGAGAGAGCCTATGTGTGTGTGAGAGAGAGAGAGCCTATGTGTGTGTGAGAGAGAGAGCCTATGTGTGTGTGTGTGAGAGATAGAGCCTGGGTGTGTGAGAGAGAGAGAGTCTATGTGTGTGTGTGTGAGAGAGAGAGCCTATGTGTGTGTGTGTGAGAGAGAGAGAGCCTATGTGTGTGTGAGAGAGAGAGAGCCTATGTGTGTGTGAGAGAGAGAGCCTATGTGTGTGTGTGTGAGAGATAGAGCCTGGGTGTGTGAGAGAGAGAGAGTCTATGTGTGTGTGAGAGAGAGAGAGAGCCTATGTGTGTGTGAGAGAGAGAGAGCCTATGTGTGTGTGAGAGAGAGAGAGTCTATGTGTGTGTGAGAGAGAGAGAGCCTATGTGTGTGTGAGAGAGAGAGAGCCTATGTGTGTGTGAGAGAGAGAGCCTATGTGTGTGTGAGAGAGAGAGCCTGTGTGTGAGAGAGAGAGAGCCTATGTGTGTGTGAGAGAGAGAGAGCCTATGTGTGTGTGAGAGAGAGAGCCTATGTGTGTGTGTGTGAGAGATAGAGCCTGGGTGTGTGAGAGAGAGAGAGTCTATGTGTGTGTGAGAGAGAGAGAGAGCCTATGTGTGTGTGAGAGAGAGAGAGCCTATGTGTGTGTGAGAGAGAGAGCCTATGTGTGTGTGAGAGAGAGAGCCTGTGTGTGAGAGAGAGAGAGCCTATGTGTGTGTGAGAGAGAGAGAGCCTATGTGTGTGAGAGAGAGAGAGCCTATGTGTGTGTGAGAGAGAGAGAGAGCCTATGTGTGTGTGTGAGAGAGAGAGAGCCTGTGTGTGTGTGAGAGAGAGAGCCTTTGTGTGTGAGAGAGAGAGAGTCTATGTGTGTGTGAGAGAGAGAGAGAGCCTATGTGTGTGTGAGAGAGAGAGAGAGCCTATGTGTGTGTGAGAGAGAGAGAGAGCCTATGTGTGTGTGTGAGAGATAGAGCCTGGGTGTGTGAGAGAGAGAGAGTCTATGTGTGTGTGAGAGAGAGAGAGCCTATGTGTGTGTGAGAGAGAGAGAGAGCCTATGTGTGTGTGAGAGAGAGAGCCTGTGTGTGAGAGAGAGAGAGCCTATGTGTGTGTGAGAGAGAGAGAGCCTATGTGTGTGTGAGAGAGAGAGCCTATGTGTGTGTGTGTGAGAGATAGAGCCTGGGTGTGTGAGAGAGAGAGAGTCTATGTGTGTGTGAGAGAGAGAGAGAGCCTATGTGTGTGTGAGAGAGAGAGAGCCTATGTGTGTGTGAGAGAGAGAGCCTATGTGTGTGTGAGAGAGAGAGCCTATGTGTGTGTGAGAGAGAGAGAGCCTATGTGTGTGTGAGAGAGAGAGAGAGCCTATGTGTGTGTGAGAGAGAGAGAGAGCCTATGTGTGTGTGAGAGAGAGAGCCTTTGTGTGTGTGTGAGAGAGAGAGAGCCTATGTGTGTGTGAGAGAGAGAGAGTCTATGTGTGTGTGAGAGAGAGAGAGCCTATGTGTGTGTGAGAGAGAGAGAGAGCCTATGTGTGTGTGTGAGAGAGAGAGAGCCTGTGTGTGTGTGAGAGAGAGAGAGAGCCTATGTGTGTGTGAGAGAGAGAGAGAGCCTATGTGTGTGTGTGAGAGAGAGAGAGCCTGTGTGTGTGTGAGAGAGAGAGCCTTTGTGTGTGTGTGAGAGAGAGAGAGCCTATGTGTGTGTGAGAGAGAGAGAGTCTATGTGTGTGTGAGAGAGAGAGAGAGCCTATGTGTGTGTGAGAGAGAGAGAGAGCCTGTGTGTGTGTGAGAGAGAGAGCCTTTGTGTGTGTGTGAGAGAGAGAGAGCCTATGTGTGTGTGAGAGAGAGAGAGTCTATGTGTGTGTGAGAGAGAGAGAGAGCCTATGTGTGTGTGAGAGAGAGAGAGAGCCTATGTGTGTGTGTGAGAGAGAGAGAGCCTGTGTGTGTGTGAGAGAGAGAGCCTTTGTGTGTGTGTGAGAGAGAGAGAGCCTATGTGTGTGTGAGAGAGAGAGAGAGCCTATGTGTGTGTGAGAGAGAGAGAGAGCCTATGTGTGTGTGAGAGAGAGAGAGAGCCTATGTGTGTGTGAGAGAGAGAGAGAGCCTATGTGTGTGTGTGAGAGAGAGAGAGCCTGTGTGTGTGTGAGAGAGAGAGCCTTTGTGTGTGTGTGAGAGAGAGAGAGCCTATGTGTGTGTGAGAGAGAGAGAGTCTATGTGTGTGTGAGAGAGAGAGAGAGCCTATGTGTGTGTGAGAGAGAGAGCCTGTGTGTGAGAGAGAGAGAGCCTATGTGTGTGTGAGAGAGAGAGCCTATGTGTGTGTGAGAGAGAGAGCCTGTGTGTGAGAGAGAGAGAGCCTATGTGTGTGTGAGAGAGAGAGAGCCTATGTGTGTGTGAGAGAGAGAGAGCCTTTGTGTGTGTGTGTTAGAGAGAGAGAGCCTATGTGTGTGTGTGTGAGAGAGAGCCTATGTGTGTGTGAGAGAGAGAGAGCCTATGTGTGTGAGAGAGAGAGCCTGTGTGTGTGTGAGAGAGAGAGCCTGTGTGTGTGTGTGTGAGAGAGAGAGCCTATGTGTGTGTGAGAGAGAGAGAGAGAGTATGTGTGTGTGAGAGAGAGAGCCTGTGTGTGTGAGAGAGAGAGAGTCTATGTGTGTGTGAGAGAGAGAGAGAGCCTATGTGTGTGTGTGAGAGAGAGAGAGCCTGTGTGTGTGTGAGAGAGAGAGCCTATGTGTGTGTGTGAGAGAGAGAGAGCCTATGTGTGTGTGAGAGAGAGAGAGAGCCTGTGTGTGTGTGAGAGAGAGAGCCTTTGTGTGTGTGTGAGAGAGAGAGAGCCTATGTGTGTGTGTGAGAGAGAGAGAGCCTATGTGTGTGTGTGAGAGAGAGAGCCTATGTGTGTGTGAGAGAGAGAGCCTATGTGTGTGTGAGAGAGAGAGCCTGTGTGTGTGAGAGAGAGAGCCTATGTGTGTGTGAGAGAGAGAGCCTGTGTGTGTGAGAGAGAGAGCCTATGTGTGTGTGAGAGAGAGAGCCTGTGTGTGTGAGAGAGAGAGCCTATGTGTGTGTGTGTGAGAGAGAGAGCCTATGTGTGTGTGTGAGAGAGAGAGCCTGTGTGTGTGAGAGAGAGAGAGCCTATGTGTGTGTGAGAGAGAGAGCCTTTGTGTGTGTGTGAGAGAGAGAGAGCCTATGTGTGTGTGTGAGAGAGAGAGAGCATATGTGTGTGTGAGAGAGAGAGAGCCTATGTGTGTGTGAGAGAGAGAGCCTATGTGTGTGTGTGAGAGAGAGAGCCTATGTGTGTGTGTGAGAGAGAGAGAGCCTATGTGTGTGTGAGAGAGAGAGCCTATGTGTGTGTGTGAGAGAGAGAGAGCCTATGTGTGTGTGAGAGAGAGAGAGCCTTTGTGTGTGTGAGAGAGAGAGCCTATGTGTGTGTGTGTGAGAGAGAGCCTATGTGTGTGTGAGAGAGAGAGAGCCTATGTGTGTGAGAGAGAGAGCCTGTGTGTGTGAGAGAGAGAGCCTATGTGTGTGTGTGTGAGAGAGAGAGCCTATGTGTGTGTGAGAGAGAGAGAGAGAGTATGTGTGTGTGAGAGAGAGAGAGTCTATGTGTGTGTGAGAGAGAGAGAGAGCCTATGTGTGTGTGTGAGAGAGAGAGAGCCTGTGTGTGTGTGAGAGAGAGAGCCTATGTGTGTGTGTGAGAGAGAGAGAGCCTATGTGTGTGTGAGAGAGAGAGAGAGCCTATGTGTGTGTGTGTGAGAGAGAGAGCCTATGTGTGTGTGTGAGAGAGAGAGCCTGTGTGTGTGAGAGAGAGAGAGCCTGTGTGTGTGTGAGAGAGAGAGCCTTTGTGTGTGTGTGAGAGAGAGAGAGCCTATGTGTGTGTGTGAGAGAGAGAGAGCCTATGTGTGTGTGTGAGAGAGAGCCTGTGTGTGTGAGAGAGAGAGCCTATGTGTGTGTGAGAGAGAGAGCCTGTGTGTGTGAGAGAGAGAGCCTATGTGTGTGTGAGAGAGAGAGAGCCTATGTGTGTGTGAGAGAGAGAGCCTATGTGTGTGTGTGAGAGAGAGAGCCTATGTGTGTGTGAGAGAGAGAGCCTGTGTGTGTGAGAGAGAGAGCCTATGTGTGTGTGTGTGAGAGAGAGAGCCTATGTGTGTGTGAGAGAGAGAGAGAGAGTATGTGTGTGTGAGAGAGAGAGCCTGTGTGTGTGAGAGAGAGAGAGTCTATGTTTGTGTGAGAGAGAGAGAGAGCCTATGTGTGTGTGTGAGAGAGAGAGAGCCTGTGTGTGTGTGAGAGAGAGAGCCTATGTGTGTGTGTGAGAGAGAGAGAGCCTATGTGTGTGTGAGAGAGAGAGAGAGCCTATGTGTGTGTGTGTGAGAGAGAGAGCCTATGTGTGTGTGTGAGAGAGAGAGCCTGTGTGTGTGAGAGAGAGAGAGCCTGTGTGTGTGTGAGAGAGAGAGCCTTTGTGTGTGTGTGAGAGAGAGAGAGCCTATGTGTGTGTGTGAGAGAGAGAGAGCCTATGTGTGTGTGTGAGAGAGAGAGCCTATGTGTGTGTGAGAGAGAGAGCCTATGTGTGTGTGAGAGAGAGAGCCTGTGTGTGTGAGAGAGAGAGCCTATGTGTGTGTGAGAGAGAGAGCCTGTGTGTGTGAGAGAGAGAGCCTATGTGTGTGTGAGAGAGAGAGCCTGTGTGTGTGAGAGAGAGAGCCTATGTGTGTGTGTGTGAGAGAGAGAGCCTATGTGTGTGTGTGAGAGAGAGAGCCTGTGTGTGTGAGAGAGAGAGAGCCTATGTGTGTGTGTGAGAGAGAGAGAGCCTATGTGTGTGTGAGAGAGAGAGCCTTTGTGTGTGTGTGAGAGAGAGAGAGCCTATGTGTGTGTGTGAGAGAGAGAGAGCATATGTGTGTGTGAGAGAGAGAGAGCCTATGTGTGTGTGAGAGAGAGAGCCTATGTGTGTGTGTGAGAGAGAGCCTGTGTGTGTGTGAGAGAGAGAGCCTATGTGTGTGTGTGAGAGAGAGCCTGTGTGTGAGAGAGAGAGAGCCTATGTGTGTGTGAGAGAGAGAGAGCCTATGTGTGTGTGAGAGAGAGAGAGCCTATGTGTGTGTGAGAGAGAGAGCCTATGTGTGTGTGTGAGAGAGAGCCTGTGTGTGTGTGAGAGAGAGAGCCTATGTGTGTGTGTGAGAGAGAGCCTGTGTGTGAGAGAGAGAGAGCCTATGTGTGTGTGAGAGAGAGAGAGAGCCTATGTCTTGTAGCGGATGCTACTGTCCCTTTCCACACTGCTAACGCAAGAGGAAGGACTGAAAACACATTACTGTGAAGTAATATAATGATGAGTCATGTTTATTATTACCTGTTTTTATGGTCATGTTTTGAAATTATACTTCATTACTATAATGATTATCAATACGCCTGAACATTAATTCAGTCACCTCTGGTCGACAAAAAAGTATTTTCCTAGTACATTAATTGTCAAATTCATCAACCAGCATCGAGCACTCTGCCTTCTCAGGCAAGCGAGGGGCATGTTGAGGTAAATATGCTAACCGCGACGGTTGCATTATGTCATTTATTGGTGGGCTGGAAGATGCAGTGTTTTTTCTTTTCTATTCAGAGGCTATTTACTCCCAATATGAGATCATTTTATATAGAAGGTTTTTATAATGCATGTTTACTAGGGTTGAGGTTAGCGCATCTGAGTAGGGATTATTTGGGTTCAATACCTGTCCTACCTATCAATCATATTGCTGCTTGTAGCCTATAACTGATGATCCCCACACTAGAAACACCCAAAACTATCTGTGCTAGCAAACCCTGTGTTCCACCCCTCCCCTGTGTAACCTTGAAGTTTGTTAAGAAACAAACACTTGTCTATGAAAAGAGACATGTTTAACGGATTCCGCTTGGCACCCAGCCGAGAGCACACGGAAACCACTTGCAAATTTACCAAAACTAACCAACTACTTGCGGTCTGTTCGGAAGCAATAAACGGAGGCAGATTAGCCACCACAACTCTTATCGAAAGAGGCGACATCTGCACCAACACACCCCTCACAACAAGACAAACCTTTTTCATTAACCCAACCACCGCCTTGTTCATTCTGGATGCAGAGTCCAGATGTTCCGCTCCAACCTGTTCGCCGACCATGAGCAAAACTTCCTCCACACCTTTCTCCGGAACGGACCCGAAGCGACAGCGTTTCTTCTCCACTCGGTTGAGGCCATCACGCCGCCCTAACAAACTACCCCTACTCCCCCCTCAACTCTAAACGATAAACAGTGGAAACCAATAAACAAACCCTCCACCATGAGAAAATACATTCAGAAAATACGCAAGAACCAAAAGAAAAAAGAATAGTAGCCCTCTTCACGAACCACAAGTCTCTCACACAACCAACTTCTTCTTCTATGATATAATGGCGGTCCACAAACCAACGTTAAAGGTGCATGCCGCCACCTACTGTGCTGGAGTGTGTGGTCAATCACGGTTTCCAACATTTCTAAATCCTCCTACCTAACTCAGTACTTCTGAGAAAAGAAAGAAGAGCCCTACTAACTTCTAATAGACCCTCCCCCATCCCCAAAATCCCTTCCAATCCCCCCCAACCCCGTCCAACCTCAATGACCCTACACTTCAATCTTTCCCTCTCTTCAACATACTTACAACAATATAACAACACATGCTCCAGCGTTTCATCGACCGTACCTTCCAGACACAAACCATTCACATGCTTGCCAACCAGATGTAATGACGAGTTCAATGTACAATTTTCTAAGCGCAATCAAGTAAACACCACCTCTTCCTTCCTAATCTGACTTTTGAATCTTGGTCCATCAACCTTTCTGTAAAACTGTAAACTATTCATATAAATGCCGGCCCTTGTGCTCAGAGTACCATCTCTTCTGCCACACATCTATCAAAATGGCTCTGATCTTACATTTGGCCTCACCTCTACCCAGTGGAACATTAATATCAATTATATCTAGTTTCAAAGCTCTTTTAGCTAACTGGTCTACAATTTCATTCCCTTCCACACCCGAATGTGCTGGGACCCAGCAGAATCTCAATACTACACCCATTCTCTCAATTCTCCATAATAACATTAATACCTCCAATAGCAGGTCACTCCTATTAGATTTACCAGATGATAAACTATTCAATACAGACAGAGAATCTGACCATACTATAATTCTAACAGGTTGTACGTCCTCCACCCACTGGAGGGCAACTATTATCACCAACAGTTCAACTGAGTATACTGACAGTTCATCTGTTAGTCTTCTACATATCTGCACATCAAATTCAGGAACGTAAACGCCTGCTCCTGTGAGCCCACTATCTGGCTCCTTGGATCCATCTGTGAAAAGTGGTAGAAAAGCATAAAAACTTCTACCAATGTAATTGTCAACCAGTTTCTCTATATCACTGACTTCTGACCAATCTTTCCGTTTCTCTACCAAGGTTAGATCAACAACAGGGTCTGGGAGTAACCATGGAGGAACATCCCCTATCACCACAGAAGGGCCAACCTCCAACTCCCTCAAACCACTCTCATCAGCAAGCTTTCCAACTGTCCAACCAAAACCACTGCCTTGTCTACTAGTATATTCCCAACAGTCATCTAGAACAGTAGCAGTGGGATGCTCAACCTCACAGCCTTTCAACCCAGTAAGATAATGACCATTTTTTACGCTGTATATCCAAAGGCATCTCTCCTGCCTCCACCAGTAAGGCACATACAGATGTTGATTTAAATGCACCAATACATATCCTTAAAGCTATATACTGGATTCTGTCCAGCTTCTGAAGCCAAGTCTTTACCTCTGTTCCATAAACTGTACACCAGTAATCAATTGGCGTCCTGATCAGAGCTCTATAAATATCCATCAACAATTGTCTGTCAGCACCCTATTCATAACCAGAGACCCACACAACCAACTACCATGAAAGTTAATGAATGAGAGAGACAGAGACATCGTTACAACACTGTACATAGCCATAATATAACGGTTCTTCTTCTTTGGAGTTTAACGGTGGTTGGCATCCAATATGTTGCATTACCGCCCCCAACTGGACTATAATATAAATCTATTTTACTTTGTGACACAAAATGGGAAAAGGGGAAATTATAATAATACAGAAAAAACACCCTTCCAACTAACCCTACTCATTAAATACCCATTACCCCATTCCACTACTTTGACCCGATCTGCTCCTGCACCATGCCAACGGCCTGGGAGGACGGGACACCACCACTCAACACACCCTGTAACTCTTCTGAAGTCTAATCTTGTATGCCCAAATACTTCTCTGCAGCTGCCACCACAACATATTTTTTCTTTGATTTACGTTCCATTTGTGCGGTACAGTTGATAACCATTGCTATGAACTCTAAGAAGCTAACTTTACTAAAGCATATATCACTCGTTGGCCTATCCCTCTGTGCTGGCACAGATCTACTACTCACAGGGATCCTCTCAGGATCTCTCACCCTTGACCCATCCTCCTCTACTTCCTTCACTGTCTCAGCATACGACACCTTCTGCACTACTCTGACTCTAGCCACCTCAACCTGCCTCTCTCGCACCGGACACTTCAGATCCCCAGCAACATGGGCATCCCTACAGTTGACACACACAACTTTATCCACCGAAACTACACAATCCTCTATCCCATGCCCTCCTGCACACTTCCCACATCTTGGAATCTCCCTCCTACAAACTGCTGCAACATGACCATAAACGTTTCACCTGAATCAGCACAGTGGATTCGCCAAAAAAGCTTGAATCAAGATAACTGATATATCATAACATGACTTTCTCTGTTAAAGACTCATAACTCAAAAGGACTGACAGTGACTCCTCTATTTCACCACGCTCACCACCGGGTCTGCGTTGCACCAAACGGCGGGAATCACAAACACCAGGAATCTTCAACCTTAATTACTCCACCTCCACACTTAACGCTACCCCAGAAATCACTCCTTTCAATGGTGCCCTGTTCCTAAGAGCAAAGCAAGAAACAGATCTTGACCCAAGTTGCGTGACACGGAGTGCCCACTCCCTCTGGTCAGAAGAAACACAAACAAATATCACAGTCCACTACATGTTACCTTCACTGATTCAACTGCACGCAACTCCTTTCCCACCCACCCTGAAACCACAAATGGATCTGCGAAAAGGTATGGATCCACTTTCTCCTACAATGTAACTCCTACTGCCCCAGATTCTTCTTTATCATGTCCATTGATGCCAGGCTCTGGTTCTGAGCTCTTCACCACACCTTCTACCTCACTTAACTCTCCCTCATTCATTTCCATTTCACCTCCAGAACTCAGTCTAGTCTAGCGAATGGCTCACTCTGTTTGCACTTGAATTATAACATTTGAAATGTCTCTATTACTTCGAAACGTTTACTGTTAATTTCTGATCATTGATTTCACTTTTGTTTATTAGTTATTTAACCTGCTTTGGTAATGTAACATGTTTCCCATGTCAATAAAGCCCATTTAATTTAACTGAGAGAGAGTGAGAGAGAGAGAGCTCCGTGTTAATGTATAGCGGACATGAGTCACTCATGGTTACTCATGGTTATGTGATGAGGTAGCCCACTTGTGACTTTAAAATCAGTGTCGGCCCAGTAGGGAATCTCCTCTTGGTGTAACATAATAATATATAATATGCCATTTAGCAGACGCTTTTATCCAAAGCGACTTACAGTCATGTTTGCACACATTTTTACGTATGGGTGGTCCCGGGGATCGAACCCCCAAGATGTTGGTTTCTCTCCTCAGTAGACCTGGGTTCATATCCCACCGGTTACATTAAGCAGTCTATTCTCTGAAAGGGGTCCAGACAGCCTGTTCCCAACAGTGGGGTCAGTGGGATTGGATAGGGGCCCCTCTCTCTCTCTCTCTGACTGGAGTAGAGAAGTGAAATGGTGTGTCTCCTCTGGTCAACAATACTCACCTTGAGAGACCTCACAGCCTGTTGGAGCTCCTTCAGCTCCTTCTCTCTCTCCTGGAATCTCTGCTGGACCTTCTGCTGACTCATCCCCAGCTGCCTCTGTGGAGAATCACTCTTCAATGAGCTATCAAGCATTATTTGTCCACTAGATCAATAGTATAGTAATGGGACATAGGGACCATAGAGAGGAATGTATATAATCTTGAGGAAGTCACTTTCCAATATTATATTTGTTTATCTTGCTTTGTGAAAGATAAAAGGGCATTCAGAATGATAATAGTGTTTGACTTTAGAAAATGGTGATACATTGGGATCAAACTCAATATACTCAAGTTTTATCAAATACTTGTGTTCATATTTATTATGCAGAGGATTGATTTCATTTGAATGATCTCATATTCAAACAGCCTTAGTTCCTACTGTATCTTTAATTCTTTGTTTATCAGGCAGTCACCAACAAGTAGTTCTGGTCTTACCTGTTTTTCAGTCCTCTCTGCTGCAGCTGACACTGTATCATGGCCTTTATGTTCATCCATTACACACTGATAACAGATACACTGCTGATCGGTACGACAGTAAACCTCCAGCAGTTTGTCATGATGAGAGCAGATCTTCTCCTGTAGTTGTGCGGTGGCTTTGACCAGCTTGTGCTTCTTGAAACCAGGAAATTCATAGTGAGGTTGGAGGTGAATCTCACAGTAAGAGGCCAGACACACCAGACAGGACATGAGGGCTTTCTGCTTTCTGGTCCCAGTGCAGAAATCACACGCCACATCTCCAGGTCCAGCATAGCACAGAGCAGGAGGGGGAGCAGCCTGGAGTCCTGTCTTCTTCAGTTTCTCCACCACCTCAGCCAACATGGTATTTTTCCTCAGATTAGGCCTTGGAGTGAAGGTCTCTCTGCACTGAGGACAGCTATAGACCCCTTTCAGAACACCCTGATCCCAGCAGCCCTCAATACAGCGCCTACAGTAACTGTGTCCACAGGCAGTAGTGACCGGCTCCTTCACTGGATCCAGACAGACAGAACAACAGAACTGGTCCTGGTTCAGCAGAACTCCCTGCTGAGCCATTTGGATGGTTGTTCACTCTCACACAGACAGACGACACAGAGACTCAGATCAGTTTCGTTTCCACATAAGTGAGTTTTTGGGAGGGGGAGGGACTTCCTGGTTCTGCCAGATAGGTGAGGTTAGAGGGAGGGAGGGAGGGAGGGAGGGAGGGAGGGAGGGAGGGAGGGAGGGAGGGAGGGAGGGAGGGAGGGAGGGAGGGAGGGAGGGATAGAGAGAGAACTGCGTTCAACGTGGAGAGGGAGACAAATATTTTAGTTTCTAGGTTAGGGCCCTTCATTTGGAATAAATCTAACAAATATGAGTTGTTAGAATATATAAAGGGTAACAGTTCCTATGAAGTACATATTATAATTATTATAATAAGCTTCATAATGCCTTATAATACACTTATGTGTTATAACACTGATTATAAGTGTCTATAATAATTAATAAGTGGTTGTAATGGGGGGGTTTGATATTGATACAATATACTGTAGTTTAAATGAATACTGTATGTATTGACTGATCATTGAGAATGAGGTAATACTTTACATTACAGTGTGGTTATTACTGTTAGGCCTAGGGTCAGGGTTAGAGTTACTACATTCAGCAGTAACCCTAACCCTAGCCATATCTAGGACTAAAAAGAGAAGACATTTTATAATCAGAGTTCTTTGTATCTGTAACACTCTGGCTCTATGGACGTTTATATTGAGCCAGGGTTGTTCATTTTCTTGTGTTGGGTGTATTTCATTTGGTGGTGTTGGGGATGGGTGAGTTTCATTTTGTTTGTGTCATGTGGTGATTGGTCGATGACTCCCAATCAGAGGTAACGAGTGTCAGCTGTCGGCTCGTTATCTCTGATTGGGAGCCATATATATTCGGTGTGTTTTTTCCTTTGTGTTGTGGGTTATTGTTTCCGTGTTGCTGTTAGTCTGTTTCAGTATTTGAACTTCACGTATCGTCATTTGTTGTTTTCTTCGTGGTTGCTTTATTTAATAAAGTCATCATGTTCACTCGCAACGCTGCGCATTGGTCTCCTCCTTCAGACGATCGTGACAGAATAACCCACCACAAAAGGACCAAGCAGCGTAACAAGCGGCAACAGGACCTACCTACACAGGAGCCGAGGGTCTGGACATGGGAAGAGCTTTTGGACGGAAAAGGGTCCTGGACGTGGGAAGAAATCCTGGACGGCATGGATCGCCGTCCATGGAGCGAGACAGAGGAGAGGCGACGGAAAGAGGAAGCGCGGAGTCGAGGCTGGAAGCCCGTGGTTACTCCCCAAAAATTTTTTTGGGGGGGGCACATGGCTTGGGCGCCTGGGCAGCAGGAGGCTGCCACAGGGAGAGCTGGAGAGAAGGCTACCGGATTACGGGAGCCATTGGCGAGTAGAGGGAGGGAAGTTGTTGTGGCACGGCATGAGAGACTGAAGTGTGTTCCCAGTCTGGTCCGGTCCGTTCTTGATCCCCAGTTAAGGCCAGTGGTGGGTGTTCCCGGTACGGACCGGTCTGTTCCTACTCCACGCACCAGGTCCACGATGTGCGTCGCCAGCCCGGCTCGGCCTGTTCCGGCCACTCGCACCAGGGATAAGGTGCGCGTCGCCAGCCCAGCCCGGCCTGTTCCTGCTCCACGCACGAATCCTACGGGGTGCGTCACCAGTCGGCCAGAGTCTGCCGTCTGCCCAACGGCGCCTGAACTGCCCGTCGGCCCTATGGCGTCTGAACTGCCCGTCTGTCAAGCGCTGCATAAGCCGCCCGTCTGTACTGAGCCTGCAAAGCCGCCCGTCTGCCATGAGCCTTCAGAGCCGTCCGCCAGATCGGAGCCGCTAGTGCCTTCCGCCAGACAGGAGCCGCTAGAGCCTTCCGCCAGACAGAATCATACACCTGCTATGGAATCAGCAGGAGCCGACGCAGCCCATACTAGACTGGAAGCTCAGGTTCGGAACCAGAAAGAGCAGATCCTGCAGATGGGAGCCGTCCTGCTGGAGGTGATGACTACAATCCGAGGCTGGGGTCCGCCTCCACCGCCAGCCTCCCAGCCAGCACCATCAGCCAGCCATGAGCAGCCAGATCTGTCAACCAGCCATGAGCAGCCAGACCCGTCAGCCAGCCATGAGCAGCCAGACCCGTCAGCCAGCCATGAGCAGCCAGATCCGTCAGCCAGCCATGAGCAGCCAGACCCGTCAGCCAGCCATGAGCAGCCAGATCCGTCAGCCAGCCATGAGCAGCCAGACCCGTCAGCCAGCCATGAGCAGCCAGATCTGTCAACCAGCCATGAGCAGCCAGATCCGTCAGTCAGCCATGAGCAGCCAGATCCGTCAGCCAGCCATGAGCAGCCAGATCCGTCAGCCAGCCATGAGCAGCCAGACCCGTCAGCCAGCCAGGATCCGCCAGAGCCGTCCAGCCAGGATCCGCCAGAGCCGTCCAGCCAGGATCCGCCAGAGCCGTCCAGCCAGGATCCGCCAGAGCCGTCCAGCCAGGATCCGCCAGAGCCGTCCAGCCAGGATCCGCCAGAGCCGTCCAGCCAGGATCCGCCAGAGCCGTCCCGCCAGGATCCGCCAGAGCCGTCCAGCCTGGATCCGCCAGAGCCGTCCCGCCAGGATCCGCCAGAGACGTCCCGCCAGGATCCGCCAGAGCCAGCCAGCCAGGATCCGCCATCTAGTCAGGTGCTGCCCCTTAGCCCGGTGCTGCCCCTTAGTCCGGTGCTGCCCCTGAGTCCGGTGCCGCCCCTTAGCCCGGTGCTGCCCCGTAGTCCGGTACTGCCCTTTAGTCCGGTACTGCCCCGTAGTCCGGTGCTGCCCCTTGTCCCGGTGCTGCCCCTTATCCCGGTGCTGCCCCTTATCCCGGTGCTGCCCCTTAGGCCGATGCTGCCCCTTAGTCCGGGGTTGCCCCTTAGTCGAGGTGGGGTTAGGTGGAGGGTGGTCATTGGGAGGAGGCTACCGAAGCAGGTTGTGACTGTGGTGGGGTGGGGATCACGACCGGGGCCAGAGCCGCCACCATGGACAGACGCCCACCCAGACCCTCCCCTAGTCCTGATGTTGGTGCGCCCGGAGTTCGCACCTTTAGGGGGGGGTACTGTAACACTCTGGCTCTATGGACGTTTATATTGAGCCAGGGTTGTTCATTTTCTTGTGTTGGGTGTATTTCATTTGGTGGTGTTGGGGATGGGTGAGTTTCATTTTGTTTGTGTCATGTGGTGATTGGTCGATGACTCCCAATCAGAGGTAACGAGTGTCAGCTGTCGGCTCGTTATCTCTGATTGGGAGCCATATATATTCGGTGTGTTTTTTCCTTTGTGTTGTGGGTTATTGTTTCCGTGTTGCTGTTAGTCTGTTTCAGTATTTGAACTTCACGTATCGTCATTTGTTGTTTTCTTCGTGGTTGCTTTATTTAATAAAGTCATCATGTTCACTCGCAACGCTGCGCATTGGTCTCCTCCTTCAGACGATCGTGACAGTATCTCTTCTTAGTCAGACAGAAACCCCCCACATCTTATAGGTGGACGGGGTTATGAACATATCCAATGAATTATTTCTGCAACCAGATGAAATGAAACTGCCTTTCAGCAGGAAAAGCTTCTCTAATAATCCTAACCATTGCTGGGTGTCTTCAGAGACTGAGGTATAGAGACACACTGTCAAGTCAAATCATCTGGCTGTGCTTTCATGTCAAAACAGTTATTATTTTCTATTCATAAAATTGTATTGTATTATATTCTTTGATAATATATTATATCCATAGGCTCCACTCTGTATAGTGTTAATGATGACTGTTTGTTCTGTACATTGATTGAATGGTTAGGACTATCTCACTGTATTCACTGTTTAAATCCCAAGAGACCAGGAGACCTAAAGGAAGCCTTCAACACTGTATCCCTTCATCCAGTCATAGTAAACAACCTCTGTCTGTCTGTCTGTACGTCTGTCTGTCTGTAAACACAGCCAACTTTTCTGCGGTGGTTGTTGTTGCTATCAGTGCTGCACAGCTATTTTCAGGTCTCTCCAGAGATGGTCGATCAGGTTCAACTCCAGGATCTGGCTGGACCACTCAAGGACATTCAGAGACTTGTCCCGAAGCCACTCCTGCGTCTTGGCTGTGTGCTTAGGGTTGTTGTCTTGTTGGAAGTTGAACCTTCGCCCCAGTCTGAGATCCTGAGCGCTCTGAAGCGGGTTTTCATCAAGGATCTCTCTGTACTTTGCTCTGTTCATTTTTCCCTCGATCCTGGCTATTCTCCCAGTCCGTGCCTCTGAAAAACATCCCCACAGCCTGATGCTGCCACCACCATGCTTCACCATAGGGATGGTGCCATGTTTTCTACAGACGTGACGCTTGGCATTCAGGCCAAAGAGTTCAATCTTGGTTTCATCAGACCAGAGAATCTTCTTTCTCATGGTCTGAGAGTACTTTAGGATCCTTTTGGCAAACTCCAAGCGGGCTGTCATGTGTCTTTTACTGAGGAGTGGCTTCCGTCTGGCCACTCTACCATAAAGGCCTAATTGGTGGAGTGCTGCAGAGATGGTTATCCATCTGGAAGGTTCTCCCATCTCCACAGAGGAACTCTGGAGCTCTGTCAGTGTTACCATCGGGTTCTTGGTCACTTCCCTGACCAAGGCCCTTCTCCCCCGATGCTCAGTTTAGCCGGCCGGCCAGCTCTAGGAAGAGTCTTGGTGGTTACAAACTTCTTCCATTTAAGAATGATGGAGGCCATTGTGATCTTGGGGACCTTCAATGTTGCAGAAATGTTTTGGGACCCTTCCCCAGATCTGTGCCTCAACACAATCCTGTCTCAGGGCTCTACGGACAATTCCTTCACCCTCATGGCTTGGTTTTTGCTCTGACATGCACTGTCAACTGTGGGACCTTATATAGACAGCTGTGTGCCTTTACAAATCATGTCCAATCAATTGAATTTACCACAGGTGGACTCCAATCAAGTTGTAGAAACATCTCAAGGATGATCAATGGAAACAAGATGCACCTGAGCTCAATTTTGAGTCTCATAGCAAAGGGTCTGAATACTTATGTAAATAAGGTATTTCTGTCTTGTATTTTCAATAAGTGTGTAAAAATAAAAACCTGTTTTCGCTTTGTCATTATGTGGTATTGTGGGTAGAGTGATGAGGAAAATGTTTTATTTAATACATTTTAGAATAAGGCTGTAACGTAATAAAATGTTGAAAAAGTCAAAGGGTCTGAATACTTTCCGAATGCACTGTATGGCAGCTAGAAATCAAAACTGGATGGTCTTCAGAGATAGATGGGAGGGGCTGAGGGTAGCTGAAGGCGGGGACTAAAAACAAACAAAAGATAACTAATGTAAAATGTAGTGTCTGGGAAATGTATGTAGTATGTACATTTATAAGCTGGAAGTGGAAGCCTAAGTATTGTTTGTCCATTAGTTTAGGAGGGGTGGTAGGGTTAGGGGAAAATAATAAAGAAGGAACATATATTTAAAATAATATTTACAAAACATATATATGGGGGATTGGAAATGATGCAGACAATTCCACAGATAGAAGCCCCAATATATCTGCAATGTTAAAGCTGGTCCTATAGCTGTACGGTGGCTTTGACCAGCTGGTGCTTCTTCAAAGCAGGAGATTCATAGTGAGGTTGGAGGTGAGTCTCACAGTAAGAGGCCAGACACACCAGACAGGACATGAGGGCTTTCTGCTTTCTGGTCCCAGTGCAGACATCACACACCACATCTCCAGGTCCAGCATAGCACAGAGCAGGAGGGGGAGCAGCCTGGAGTCCTGTCTTCTTCAGTTTCTCCACCAACTCAGCCAACATGTTATTTATCCTCAGAGTAGGCCTTGGAGTGAAGGTCTGTCTGCACTGAGGATGTCACACCCCACATCTAAAGGTCCAGCATGACAGTGAGCAGGAGGAGCAGCCTGGAGTCCTGTCTTCTTCAGTTTCACCACCACTTAGGCGAGTACAGCACTCCTGTTCAGAATAGGTCTTGGGGTGAAGGTATGTCTGCACTGCACTCAATCTGGTTTATTTAGTACCCCAGCGCAGGTTAAGTAGTGGAAAGAACATGTTGGTTTATTTTGACCCAGAAAGTTTGGTTGCGTGAATAACCCAATATGTTGGGTTGTTAGTATTAACAGAACACGGGTTAATTTAACCATCAGTTGGGTATTTTTTACTCTCATGCTTGGTTGACCTAGCAACTGGATCTGTTCTAATGTCATGCTTGGTTGACCTAGCAACTGGGTCTGTTTTAATGTCATGCTTGGTTGACCTAGCAACTGGGTCTGTTTTAATGTCATGCTTGGTTGACCTAGCAACTGGTTTTGTTTTAATGTCATGCTTGGTTGACCTAGTAACTGGGTCTGTTTTAATGTCATGCTTGGTTGACCTAGCAACTGGGTCTGTTTTAATGTCATGCTTGGTTGACCTAGCAACTGGGTCTGTTTTAATGTCATGCTTGGTTGACCTAGTAACTGGGTCTGTTTTAATGTCATGCTTGGTTGACCTAGTAACTGGGTCTGTTCTAATGTCATGCTCGGTTGACCTAGCAACTGGGTCTGTTTTAATGTCATGCTTGGTTGACCTAGCAACTGGGTCTGTTTTAATGTCATGCTTGGTTGATCTAGTAACTGGGTCTGTTCTAATGTCATGCTTGGTTGACCTAGCAACTGGGTCTGTTTTAATGTCATGCTAGGTTGACCTAGCAACTGGGTCTGTTTTAATGTCATGCTTGGTTGACCTAGCAACTGGGTCTGTTTTAATGTCATGCTTGGTTGACCTAGCAACTGGGTCTGTTTTAATGTCATGCTTGGTTGATCTAGTAACTGGGTCTGTTCTAATGTCATGCTTGGTTGACCTAGCAACTGGGTCTGTTTTAATGTCATCCTTACTGTAGGTTATTTTAAGGAGGCGTGGCTTACTATGGGCGTGGCTTTCAGCTAGATCTTATTGGCCACCCATGAGAGTAAATGTCATTCCAGTTTATCATATCAAATTTACATACTGTAAACTCAATTTTTCCTTATTAAATTCTTCTATAATATGTAGAGTATTTATTACATATTATAATAAGGTATACCACTGTATCATAGCCCAACAATGAGACATACGTGGACTTTTATGAAACTCTATAAGCATCATTGAAGCTACAAAAATGTCAATGTTCAACCTTAACATGTGCTAACTACGCAACAGACCAGATGAACAGGAAATATATTTACTCTCATGGGTGGCTAAAAATAACTATCTGAAAGCCACACCCCTACTAAACTATGCCTACAGTCTTCTGATCTGACCTGCTGGGTCATATCTCAATAACCAAGCAACAATAACCCAACACCCAGCATCCATAACCCAGCAGTTTTTAAAGAAAACAACCCAACTAAGTGACCCAACGCCTGCAACCCAACATTTGGGTCAACCAAACAACCCAGTATTGTTTAGAGTGTGGGGACAGGTGTAGACACCTTTCAGATCATCCTGATTCCAGCTTTCTTTAATACAGCCCATACAGTAGCTGTGTCCACAGGAAGTAGTCACCGGATCCTTCAGTGGATCCAGACAGACGGAGCAACAGAACAGTTCTAGATTGTCAGCCATTTTAGTGCTTTCACCTGAAGGTTGAGCAACAGGGTGTCAAAGATGCCTTTCTGTTTCATGGAACTCTACACCAGAGGACAGGGAGTGGCTTCCTCTTGACTGTGTACTCTGTATCTACAGGTTTTGGGGGGATGGAAGTCAAGCTAAGAAGATGACGTTGCATACAGCTGTGTCCACAGGGAATAGTAACTGGATCCTTTGGTAGATCCAGACAGCAGAGTGGATATTTTAAAAGGGCCTCTGCAATGTCCATACAACAAACTGCACAGCAGAGTATCAGAGATAACTTTAATTTCTTTGAAAGTCTGAGTGGTGGGGGAGGCCTTTTAGATCTGTTTGGAGACGTTAGTCCTGGATGGATGCACTGAGGTATATAGGGATGGAAGCCATAGTGACGTGTAACCAAATATAAGGTTGTGGTAAAACATTACAACGTTTTAAAGGTTCCATAAATGTACAGTGACCTATTCAGAAGCCACAGTGGTGAATGATGAATATGTCAAATCAAAAGTTTTCTTTCATTTTCAGTCATGTAAAATGATCATAAATTGTAAAGAAACATGTGGATGCAGTGGGGTGCAAATACCTCTGTAGAATTAATTAAGCGAGAAATGGCGGTGGAAACGGCTTTATGCACAAATATTGATATAATAACCATCATATTGAAGTAAACTTGGAGTCACACGATGATATGTGGTGTGGTCCTCCCACTACGACTCGGGAAACCATGCAGTTTATTAAGCTACAGATGAAATAAGTTATGCTGAACTTCACAGGGTGGTGAAAGTGCACGGTGATGAGCTTGATTCTCCTTTCCAATAAATATCGAGGGTCTTTTTGTCCATAATAATGTCATCATGCAGGCAGCCTGTCCAGAGTGGGCACGTTCGCTATATAATTCCCCCAAAACATCTGACAAAACCATCGGTAGGGTTGAAAATGTGATGGAAACCCATTTAACAGAAAGTTTTTATCCGGTTTTTGTATTTTCCCAAAAATATATTTGTATGTGCATTACATCATCATGCACAGCCATTTATCCTCAACAAGTCAATTTGATGGAAACATCTCTGCTGGTAAAATTCACGTTTTTATGAAGATTTTACAATATTCACATGAAAATCTGTCGCCAGTCGAATGGAAACAGATTTTCATAACAATTTTCAAAAATCTGCATAAAAACAATATCCTCATCTATAACTGGGTCTGTTCTAATGTCATGCTTGGTTGACCTAGCAACTGGGTCTGTTCTAATGTCATGCTTGGTTGACCTAGCAACTGGGTCTGTTTTAATGTCATGCTTGGTTGACCTAGCAACTGGGTCTGTTCTAATGTCATGCTTGGTTGACCTAGCAACTGGGTCTGTTTTAATGTCATGCTTGGTTGACCTAGCAACTGGGTCTGTTTTAATGTCATGCTTAATTGACCTAGCAACTGGGTCTGTTTTAATGTCATGCTTGGTTGCCTTAGCAACTGGGTCTGTTTTAATGTCATCCTTACTGTAGGTTATTTTAAGGAGGCGTGGCTTACTATGGGCGTGGCTTTCAGCTAGATCTTATTGGCCACCCATGAGAGTAAATGTCATTCCAGTTTATCATATCAAATTTACATACTGTAAACTCAATTTTTCCTTATTAAATTCTTCTATAATATGTAGAGTATTTATTACATATTATAATAAGGTATACCACTGTATCATAGCCCAACAATGAGACATACGTGGACTTTTATGAAACTCTATAAGCATCATTGAAGCTACAAAAATGTCAATGTTCAACCTTAACATGTGCTAACTACGCAACAGACCAGATGAACAGGAAATATATTTACTCTCATGGGTGGCTAAAAATAACTATCTGAAAGCCACACCCCTACTAAACTATGCCTACAGTCTTCTGATCTGACCTGCTGGGTCATATCTCAATAACCAAGCAACAATAACCCAACACCCAGCATCCATAACCCAGCAGTTTTTAAAGAAAGCAACCCAACTCAATCAATTTTCAATCAATTTTATTTTATATAGCCCTTCTTACATCAGCTAATATCTCGAAGTGCTGTACAGAAACCCAGCCTAAAACCCCAAACAGCTAGTAATGCAGGTGTAGAAGCACGGTGGCTAGGAAAAACTCCCTAGAAAGGCAAAACCTAGGAAGAAACCTAGAGAGGAACCAGGCTATGAGGGGTGGCCAGTCCTCTTCTGGCTGTGCCGGGTGGAGATTATAACAGAACCATGCCAAGATGTTCAAAAATGTTCATAAGTGACAAGCATGGTCAAATAATAATCAGGAATAAATCTCAGTTGGCTTTTCATAGCCGATCATTAGAGTTTAAAACAGCAGGTCTGGGACAGGTAGGGGTTCCATAACCGCAGGCAGAACAGTTTAAACTGGAATAGCAGCAAGGCCAGGCGGACTGGGGACAGCAAGGAGTCACCACGGCCGGTAGTCCCGACGTATGGTCCTAGGGCTCAGGTCTCTCAGTTGGCTTTTCATAGCCGATCATTTAGAGTTGAAAACAGCAGGTCTGGGACAGGTAGGGGTTTCGTAGCCGCAGGCAGAACAGTTGAAACTGGAATAGCAGCAAGGCCAGGCGGACTGGGGACAGCAGGGTGTCATCATGCCCGGTAGTCCTGACGTATGGTCCTAGGGCTCAGGTTCTCAGAGAGAAAGAGAGAACGAGAGAATTAGAGAGAGCATACTTAAATTCACACAGGACACTGGATAAGACAGGAGAAGTACTCCAGGTATAACCAACTAACCCCAGCCCCCCGACACATAAACTACTGCAGCATAAATACTGGAGGCTGAGACAGGAGCGGTCCGGAGACACTGTGGCCCCATCCGAAGAAACCCCCGGACAGGGCCAAACAGGAAGGATATAACCCCACCCACTCCGCCAAAGCACAGCCCCCGCACCACTAGAGGGATATCCCCAACCACCAACTTACAATCCTGAGACAAGGCCGAGTATAGCCCACAGAGGTCTCCACCACAGCACAAACCAAGGGGGGGGGGCGCCAACCCAGACAGGAAGATCACGTCAGTAACTCAACCCACTCAAGTGACGCACCCCTCCCAGGGACGGCATGAAAGAGCACCAGCAGGCCAGTGACTCAGCCCCTGCAAAAGGGTTAGAGGCAGAGAACCCCAGTGGAGAGGGGAACCGGCCCGGCAGAGACAGCAAGGGCTGTTCGTTGCTCCAGCCTTTCCGTTCACCTTCACACTCCTGGGCCAGACTACACTCAATCATATGACCTACTGAAGAGATATGTCTTCAGTAAAGACTTAAAGGTTGAGACCGAGTCTGCGTCTCTCACATGGGTTGGCAGACTGTTCCATAAAAATGGAGATCTATAGGAGAAAGCCCTGCCTCCCGCTGTTTGCTTAGAAATTCTAGGGACAATTAGGAGGCCTGCGTCTTGTGACCGTAGCGTACGTATTGGTATGTACGGCAGGACCAACTCGGAAAGATAGGTAGGAGCAAGCCCATGTAACGCTACTAAACGCTACCCAACTAAGTGACCCAACGCCTGCAACCCAACATTTGGGTCAACCAAACAACCCAGTATTGTTTAGAGTGTGGGGACAGGTGTAGACACCTTTCAGATCATCCTGATCCCAGCTTTCTTTAATACAGCCCATACAGTAGCTGTGTCCACAGGAAGTAGTCACCGGATCCTTCAGTGGATCCAGACAGACGGAGCAACAGAACAGTTCTAGATTGTCAGCCATTTTAGTGCTTTCACCTGAAGGTTGAGCAACAGGGTGTCAAAGATGCCTTTCTGTTTCATGGAACTCTACACCAGAGGACAGGGAGTGGCTTCCTCTTGACTGTGTACTCTGTATCTACAGGTTTTGGGGGGATGGAAGTCAAGCTAAGAAGATGACGTTGCATACAGCTGTGTCCACAGGGAATAGTAACTGGATCCTTTGGTAGATCCAGACAGCAGAGTGGATATTTTAAAAGGGCCTCTGCAATGTCCATAGAACAAACTGCACAGCAGAGTATCAGAGATAACTTTAATTTCTTTGAAAGTCTGAGTGGTGGGGGAGGCCTTTTAGATCTGTTTGGAGACGTTAGTCCTGGATGGATGCACTGAGGTATATAGGGATGGAAGCCATAGTGACGTGTAACCAAATATAAGGTTGTAGTAAAACATTACAACGTTTTAAAGGTTCCATAAATGTACAGTGACCTATTCAGAAGCCACAGTGGTGAATGATGAATATGTCAAATCAAAAGTTTTCTTTCATTTTCAGTCATGTAAAATGATCATAAATTGTAAAGAAACATGTGGATGCAGTGGGGTGCAAATACCTCTGTAGAATTAATTAAGCGAGAAATGGCGGTGGAAACGGCTTTATGCACAAATATTGATATAATAACCATCATATTGAAGTAAACTTGGAGTCACACGATGATATGTGGTGTGGTCCTCCCACTACGACTCAGGAAACCATGCAGTTTATTAAGCTACAGATGAAATAAGTTATGCTGAACTTCACAGGGTGGTGAAAGTGCACGGTGATGAGCTTGATTCTCCTTTCCAATAAATATCGAGGGTCTTTTTGTCCATAATAATGTCATCATGTAGGCAGCCTGTCCAGAGTGGGCACGTTCACTATTAAATGCTCCCAAAACATCTGACAAAACCATCGGTAGAGTTGAAAATGTGATGGAAACCCATTTAACAGAAAGTTTTTAACCGGTTTTTGTATTTTCCCAAAAATATATTTGTATGTGCATTACATCATCATGCACAGCCATTTATCCTCAACAAGTCAATTTGATGGAAACATCTCTGCTGGTAAAATTCACGTTTTTATGAAGATTTTACAATATTCACATGAAAATCTGTCGCCAGTCGAATGGAAACAGATTTTCATGCGAATTTTCAAAAATCTGCATAAAAACAATATCCTCATCTATAACTGGGTCTGTTTTAATGTCATGCTTGGTTGACCTAGCAACTGGGTCTGTTTTAATGTCATGCTTGGTTGACCTAGCAACTGGGTCTGTTTTAATGTCATGCTTGGTTGACCTAGCAACTGGGTCTGTTTTAATGTCATGCTTGGTTGACCTAGCAACTGGGTCTGTTTTAATGTCATGCTTAGTTGACCTAGCAACTGGGTCTGTTTTAATGTCATGCTTGGTTGACCTAGCAACTGGGTCTGTTTTAATGTCATGCTTAGTTGACCTAGCAACTGGGTCTGTTTTAATGTCATGCTCGGTTGACCTAGCAACTGGGTCTGTTTTAATGTCATGCTTGGTTGACCTAGTAACTGGGTCTGTTTTAATGTCATGCTAGGTTGACCTAGCAACTGGGTCTGTTTTAATGTCATGCTCGGTTGACCTAGCAACTGGGTCTGTTTTAATGTCATGCTTGGTTGACCTAGCAACTGGGTCTGTTTTAATGTCATGCTTGGTTGACCTAGCAACTGGGTCTGTTTTAATGTCATGCTAGGTTGACCTAGCAACTGGGTCTGTTTTAATGTCATGCTTGGTTTACATAGCAACTGGGTCTGTTTTAATGTCATGCTTGGTTGACCTAGCAACTGGGTCTGTTTTAATGTCATGCTTGGTTGACCTAGCAACTGGGTCTGTTTTAATGTCATGCTTGGTTGACCTAGCAACTGGGTCTGTTTTAATGTCATGCTCGGTTGACCTAGCAACTGGGTCTGTTTTAATGTCATGCTCGGTTGACCTAGCAACTGGGTCTGTTTTAATGTCATGCTTGGTTGACCTAGCAACTGGGTCTGTTTTAATGTCATGCTAGGTTGACCTAGCAACTGGGTCTGTTTTAATGTCATGCTCGGTTGACCTAGCAACTGGGTCTGTTTTAATGTCATGCTTGGTTGACCTAGCAACTGGGTCTGTTTTAATGTCATGCTTGGTTGACCTAGCAACTGGGTCTGTTTTAATGTCATGCTTGGTTGACCTAGCAACTGGGTCTGTTTTAATGTCATGCTTGGTTGACCTAGCAACTGGGTCTGTTTTAATGTCATGCTTGGTTGACCTAGCAACTGGGTCTGTTTTAATGTCATGCTTGGTTGACCTAGTAACTGGGTCTGTTTTATTGTCATGCTTGGTTGACCTAGCAATTGGGTCTGTTTTAATGTCATGCTTGGTTGACCTAGCAACTGGGTCTGTTTTAATGTCATGCTCGGTTGACCTAGCAACTGGGTCTGTTTTAATGTCATGCTTGGTTGACCTAGCAACTGGGTCTGTTTTAATGTCATGCTTGGTTGCCTTAGCAACTGGGTCTGTTTTAATGTCATCCTTACTGTAGGTTATTTTAAGGCGTTTACATACTGTAAACTCAATTTTTCCTTATTAAATTATTCTATAATATGTAGAGTATTTATTACATATTATAATAAGGTATACCACTGTATCATAGCCCAACAATGAGACATACGTGGACTTTTAGGAAACTCTATAAGCATCATTGAAGCTACAAAAATGTCAATGTTCAACCTTAACATGTGCTAACTACGCAACAGACCAGATGAACAGGAAATATATTTACTCTCATGGGTGGCTAAAAATAACTATCTGAAAGCCACACCCCTACTAAACTATGCCTACAGTCTTCTGATCTGACCTGCTGGGTCATATCTCAATAACCAAGCAACAATAACCCAACACCCAGCATCCATAACCCAGCAGTTTTTAAAGAAAACAACCCAACTAAGTGACCCAACGCCTGCAACCCAACATTTGGGTCAACCAAACAACCCAGTATTGTTTAGAGTGTGGGGACAGGTGTAGACACCTTTCAGATCATCCTGATCCCAGCTTTCTTTAATACAGCCCATACAGTAGCTGTGTCCACAGGAAGTAGTCACCGGATCCTTCAGTGGATCCAGACAGACGGAGCAACAGAACAGTTCTAGATTGTCAGCCATTTTAGTGCTTTCACCTGAAGGTTGAGCAACAGGGTGTCAAAGATGCCTTTCTGTTTCATGGAACTCTACACCAGAGGACAGGGAGTGGCTTCCTCTTGACTGTGTACTCTGTATCTACAGGTTTTGGGGGGATGGAAGTCAAGCTAAGAAGATGACGTTGCATACAGCTGTGTCCACAGGGAATAGTAACTGGATCCTTTGGTAGATCCAGACAGCAGAGTGGATATTTTAAAAGGGCCTCTGCAATGTCCATACAACAAACTGCACAGCAGAGTATCAGAGATAACTTTAATTTCTTTGAAAGTCTGAGTGGTGGGGGAGGCCTTTTAGATCTGTTTGGAGACGTTAGTCCTGGATGGATGCACTGAGGTATATAGGGATGGAAGCCATAGTGACGTGTAACCAAATATAAGGTTGTAGTAAAACATTACAACGTTTTAAAGGTTCCATAAATGTACAGTGACCTATTCAGAAGCCACAGTGGTGAATGATGAATATGTCAAATCAAAAGTTTTCTTTCATTTTCAGTCATGTAAAATGATCATAAATTGTAAAGAAACATGTGGATGCAGTGGGGTGCAAATACCTCGGTAGAATTAATTAAGCGAGAAATGGCGGTGGAAACGGCTTTATGCACAAATATTGATATAATAACCATCATATTGAAGTAAACTTGGAGTCACACGATGATATGTGGTGTGGTCCTCCCACTACGACTCAGGAAACCATGCAGTTTATTAAGCTACAGATGAAATAAGTTATGCTGAACTTCACAGGGTGGTGAAAGTGCACGGTGATGAGCTTGATTCTCCTTTCCAATAAATATCGAGGGTCTTTTTGTCCATAATAATGTCATCATGTAGGCAGCCTGTCCAGAGTGGGCACGTTCACTATTAAATGCTCCCAAAACATCTGACAAAACCATCGGTAGAGTTGAAAATGTGATGGAAACCCATTTAACAGAAAGTTTTTAACCGGTTTTTGTATTTTCCCAAAAATATATTTGTATGTGCATTACATCATCATGCACAGCCATTTATCCTCAACAAGTCAATTTGATGGAAACATCTCTGCTGGTAAAATTCACGTTTTTATGAAGATTTTACAATATTCACATGAAAATCTGTCGCCAGTCGAATGGAAACAGATTTTCATGCGAATTTTCAAAAATCTGCATAAAAACAATATCCTCATCTATAACTGGGTCTGTTTTAATGTCATGCTTGGTTGACCTAGCAACTGGGTCTGTTTTAATGTCATGCTTGGTTGACCTAGCAACTGGGTCTGTTTTAATGTCATGCTAGGTTGACCTAGCAACTGGGTCTGTTTTAATGTCATGCTTGGTTGACCTAGCAACTGGGTCTGTTCTAATGTCATGCTTGGTTGACCTAGCAACTGGGTCTGTTTTAATGTCATGCTTGGTTGACCTAGTAACTGGTTCTGTTTTAATGTCATGCTCGGTTGACCTAGCAACTGGGTCTGTTTTAATGTCATGCTTGGTTGACCTAGCAACTGGGTCTGTTTTAATGTCATGCTAGGTTGACCTAGCAACTGGGTCTGTTTTAATGTCATGCTCGGTTGACCTAGCAACTGGGTCTGTTTTAATGTCATGCTTGGTTGACCTAGCAACTGGGTCTGTTTTAATGTCATGCTTGGTTGACCTAGCAACTGGGTCTGTTTTAATGTCATGCTCGGTTGACCTAGCAACTGGGTCTGTTTTAATGTCATGCTCGGTTGACCTAGCAACTGGGTCTGTTTTAATGTCATGCTTGGTTGACCTAGCAACTGGGTCTGTTTTAATGTCATGCTAGGTTGAACTAGCAACTGGGTCTGTTTTAATGTCATGCTCGGTTGACCTAGCAACTGGGTCTGTTTTAATGTCATGCTTGGTTGACCTAGCAACTGGGTCTGTTTTAATGTCATGCTTGGTTGACCTAGCAACTGGGTCTGTTTTAATGTCATGCTTGGTTGACCTAGCAACTGGGTCTGTTTTAATGTCATGCTTGGTTGACCTAGCAACTGGGTCTGTTTTAATGTCATGCTTGGTTGACCTAGCAACTGGGTCTGTTTTAATGTCATGCTTGGTTGACCTAGCGACTGGGTCTGTTTTAATGTCATGCTTGGTTGACCTAGTAACTGGGTCTGTTTTATTGTCATGCTTGGTTGACCTAGTAACTGGGTCTGTTTTAATGTCATGCTTGGTTGACCTAGCAACTGGGTCTGTTCTAATGTCATGCTTGGTTGACCTAGCAACTGGGTCTGTTTTAATGTCATGCTTGGTTGACCTAGCAACTGGGTCTGTTTTAATGTCATGCTCGGTTGACCTAGCAACTGGGTCTGTTTTAATGTCATGCTTGGTTGACCTAGCAACTGGGTCTGTTTTAATGTCATGCTTGGTTGACCTAGCAACTGGGTCTGTTTTAATGTCATGCTTGGTTGCCATAGCAACTGGGTCTGTTTTAATGTCATCCTTACTGTAGGTTATTTTAAGGCGTTTACATACTGTAAACTCAATTTTTCCTTATTAAATTATTCTATAATATGTAGAGTATGTATTACATATTATAATAAGGTATACCACTGTATCATAGCCCAACAATGAGACATACGTGGACTTTTAGGAAACTCTATAAGCATCATTGAAGCTACAAAAATGTCAATGTTCAACCTTAACATGTGCTAACTACGCAACAGACCAGATGAACAGGAATTATATTTACTCTCATGGGTGGTTAAAAATAACTATCTGAAAGCCACACCCCTACTAAACTATGCCTACAGTCTTCTGATCTGACCTGATGGGTCATATCTCAATAACCAAGCAACAATAACCCAACACCCAGCAGTTTTTAAAGAAAACAACCCAACTAAGTGACCCAACGCCTGCAACCCAACATTTGGGTCAACCAAACAACCAAGCATTTTTTAGAGTGTGGGGACAGGTGTAGACACCTTTCAGATCATCCTGATCCCAGCTTTCTTTAATACAGCCCATACAGTAGCTGTGTCCACAGGCAGTAGTCACCGGATCCTTCAGTGGATCCAGACAGACGGAGCAACAGAACAGTTCTAGATTGGCAGCCATTTTAGTGCTTTCACCTGAAGGTTGAGCAACAGGGTGTCAAAAATGACTTTCTGTTTCATGGAACTCTACACCAGAGGACAGGGAATGGCTTCCTCTTGACTGTGTACTCTGTATCTACAGGTTTTTGGGGGATGGAAGTCAAGCTAAGAAGATGACGTTGCATACAGCTGTGTCCACAGGGAATAGTAACTGGATCCTTTGGTAGATCCAGACAGCAGAGTGGATATTTTAAAAGGGCCTCTGCAATGTCCATACAACAAACTGCACAGCAGAGTATCAGAGATCACTTTTCATTTCTTTGAAAGTCTGAGTGGTGGGGGAGGCCTTTTAGATCTGTTTGGAGACGTTAGTCCTGGACAGTGGCGGCTCCTGAAAAAATTCTCAGGAGGGGCAATTTTTCTGATGATTTAGGTGACCTACACACATTTAAAAAAAGATATGTCCAGCAACAACATGAAGACAGGGGCAGCATATAAGTCAATACCAGAAGCATTTATTGACTGATCTCAAAAGTGTTGGCTTACCAGGGTTGGTGGAGCCCTCAGTTTCATCTTTGCCTCGCAAAGCTAACTCAAACACTCCGCAAAACTTCACACACTGGATTAGCCGGCTGAGGATGTGGCGGCTCTTGCTAATGTCGTAGTAAATATATTTGTTATAGTGAATATGGAATATGATATGTTGAGTAAAATGTTGTGCTAAGATCTATTTAGGTCAGGAGCTGGTTATAAGTTCTGTTCCTATCCAATAACAATGGACAAAAGGGTCCTATCTTGTCAGCCTTGTCAGCAGGTGGCCAAGGACAACACCCACGCCATAGGCCTCTCAGTTCTTCCAACTCACGAGTTCTTGCTCTGAGGACACACACACACACAAACACACACACACATCATCACTGTTAAACACACACACACACACACATCATCACTGTTAAACACACACACACACACACACACACAAAAATCCCCTCTCTTAGGCTGAACATTTGAAGACAGAGAACCCGACTCAGAGCCAATGCAACAGTGACAGTAGCCTGGAGGGGACCTCGCCCAACTCATCAGGACCAATCAGAAGATCAGAACTACTAGATTGAACCTACTTCATTTATTGCATAAAATGTCTGCACACAATGTTTCGGGGCTCTCTTCAGATAATAATAATAATAATAATAATAATATGCCATTTAGCAGACGCTTTTATCCAAAGCGACTTACAGTCATGCGTGCATACATTTTTGTGTATGGGTGGTCCCGGGGATCGAACCCACTACCTTGGCGTTACAAGCACCATGCTCTACCAGCTGAGCTACAGAAAGTGGATACTCATGGATGCGCATTGCAATTGTAAAATGTCAACACAATTGGAGACACCACGTCATTTTTGGAGACATGTTATTGACAGTAAACTATTGTAGATGCGACTGCTAACTAAATAAAACATTTTAGCTGGCTAGCTAATCATCTTAGCTAAATGTGGGGCAAACAATTCAGTTATTTACCGTTAATTTGAGGGATTGGGGTGAAAGAAATCGAGTTACATAGTGATACTTTACGATATACTGTATTGACAATATCGCAATATTTTAGCGCTAGTTGGCTGTACCTGCACCAAAACACCATTATTGTTCCTTCATAGCTTGTTCTCAATCTTTTCACATTGGGAGCCAATTTGTTTTCAGCACTTTTATTTCCATGACTGATCAAAACTCGTTCTCATGGCTTTCTGATCCCTCTGCAACAGACATATGGTGCGCAATAAAATCACAGTATCGAATCGCAATACGTATAGAATCATGAGACTCGCAATGCTGATGCATATATCTTATCGTGAGGTTCCTGACAATTCCCAGCCCAAGTTCATTTGCCACAACAAATCTCTTCGCTAGCAAACGCGATGTCTTCTCCAAAACGGCAATGTGTCTCCAGCAATGTTTACTTTTTTGACGTTCTATGGCATCTCCACTTTCCAAGCATATATGACCACATGTAATATTTTGGTAAGTGATGCAAATAGTGAACTATGTAGGGCCAGGATGTAAAATATATGTAGCTGCAGCAATTTCTCTTATCTGATATGGTAAGTAATGGGGCTTGATTTATAGCTCCCTAAGAGTTTGACGAACGGGTCCGTGAACGCGATTCCAGATATATTTACCTCTGAATAAACTGCCTTTATTACACAATATCCACCCTGTCCAAAGTCTCTACTTGGTCTCAGTTGGTTCTCCAGTAAACTTGTGATTATCAACACTAACCTCATCGTTGTGGCGGCGGACAGCTAGCCTGTATCCCTCGTCATCCAGTTGAGTGAGTGGCAATGTCTTTTTTCGTTCGTACCAATTTTTGGAAAATCCTCGGGTGTAGGACTTTCCGCCTTTAGTAGAAACCTGTTGAATTATTAAATTTGGTCTGGGAGGTCCTAATTGTTTCGTTGCCAATTTATCTTCATTTGTTCGCCGACAAAAAGGAACTTCTTTCAAACAATCCACTCTTTTCTCAGTTGCGTTCATGGTTACGTAACGTATGACGAAAGCGCGTAAGTGCAAGCCCACAGACACCCATTGAGATTGTATTGAAGGCTCTGAAATTTGAAAAAAATAGATTTTACATGGGAGTCTATGACAGACTTCTGGGCGATTTTCAACCTGACTGAAATCGCCCCAAAAGGGGGGGGAGCCATTTGAAGCACGACTTTAGCCTGATTCGACATTTAGTGGCAGTGTGGCACTGTGGCAGATCAGACGTATAGATTACAACACTGATAACTACTGTTGCCGTGATATAATTGATTAGAAAAAAAATCCCTTCCTTTTCCCGTTTGGCAGTGCGTCGCCCATATCGCCCTATTGAACAGGCCGCCCCTGGTCCTGGATGGATGCACTGAGGTATATAGGGATGGAAGCCATAGTGACGTGTAACCAAATATAAGGTTGTGGTAAAACATTACAACGTTTTAAAGGTTCCATAAATGTACAGTGACCTATTCAGAAGCCACAGTGGTGAATGATGAATATGTCAAATCAAAAGTTTTCTTTCATTTTCAGTCATGTAAAATGATCATAAATTGTAAAGAAACATGTGGATGCAGTGGGGTGCAAATACCTCGGTAGAATTAATTAAGCGAGAAATGGCGGTGGAAACGGCTTTATGCACAAATATTGATATAATAACCATCATATTGAAGTAAACTTGGAGTCACACGATGATATGTGGTGTGGTCCTCCCACTACGACTCGGGAAACCATGCAGTTTATTAAGCTACAGATGAAATAAGTTATGCTGAACTTCACAGGGTGGTGAAAGTGCACGGTGATGAGCTTGATTCTCCTTTCCAATAAATATCGAGGGTCTTTTTGTCCATAATAATGTCATCATGTAGGCAGCCTGTCCAGAGTGGGCACGTTCACTATATAATGCCCCCAAAACATCTGACAAAACCATCGGTAGAGTTGAAAATGTGATGGAAACCCATTTAACAGAAAGTTTTTAACCGGTTTTTGTATTTTCCCAAAAATATATTTGTATGTGCATTACATCATCATGCACAGCCATTTATCCTCAACAAGTCAATTTGATGGAAACATCTCTGCTGGTAAAATTCACGTTTTTATGAAGATTTTACAATATTCACATGAAAATCTGTCGCCAGTCGAATGGAAACAGATTTTCATGCGAATTTTCAAAAATCTGCATAAAAACAATATCCTCATCTATAACTGGGTCTGTTTTAATGTCATGCTTGGTTGACCTAGCAACTGTGTCTGTTCTAATGTCATGCTTGGTTGACCTAGCAACTGGGTCTGTTTTAATGTCATGCTAGGTTGACCTAGCAACTGGGTCTGTTTTAATGTCATGCTTGGTTGACCTAGCAACTGGGTCAGTTTTAATGTCATGCTTGGTTGACCTAGCAACTGGGTCTGTTTTAATGTCATGCTTAGTTGACCTAGCAACTGGGTCTGTTTTAATGTCATGCTTGGTTGACCTAGCAACTGGGTCTGTTTTAATGTCATGCTTGGTTGACCTAGCAACTGGGTCTGTTTTAATGTCATGCTTGGTTGACCTAGCAACGGGTCTGTTTTAATGTCATGCTTGGTTGACCTAGCAACTGGGTCTGTTTTAATGTCATGCTTGGTTGACCTAGCAACTGGGTCTGTTTTAATGTCATGCTCGGTTGACCTAGCAACTGGGTCTGTTTTAATGTCATGCTTGGTTGACCTAGCAACTGGGTCTGTTTTAATGTCATGCTTGGTTGCCTTAGCAACTGGGTCTGTTTTAATGTCATCCTTACTGTAGGTTATTTTAAGGCGTTTACATACTGTAAACTCAATTTTTCCTTATTAAATTCTTCTATAATATGTAGAGTATTTATTACATATTATAATAAGGTATACCACTGTATCATAGCCCAACAATGAGACATACGTGGACTTTTAGGAAACTCTATAAGCATCATTGAAGCTACAAAAATGTCAATGTTCAACCTTAACATGTGCTAACTACGCAACAGACCAGATGAACAGGAATTATATTTACTCTCATGGGTGGTTAAAAATAACTATCTGAAAGCCACACCCCTACTAAACTATGCCTACAGTCTTCTGATCTGACCTGATGGGTCATATCTCAATAACCAAGCAACAATAACCCAACACCCAGCAGTTTTTAAAGAAAACAACCCAACTAAGTGACCCAACGCCTGCAACCCAACATTTGGGTCAACCAAACAACCAAGCATTTTTTAGAGTGTGGGGACAGGTGTAGACACCTTTCAGATCATCCTGATCCCAGCTTTCTTTAATACAGCCCATACAGTAGCTGTGTCCACAGGCAGTAGTCACCGGATCCTTTAGTGGATCCAGACAGACGGAGCAACAGAACAGTTCTAGATTGTCAGCCATTTTAGTGCTTTCACCTGAAGGTTGAGCAACAGGGTGTCAAAAATGACTTTCTGTTTCATGGAACTCTACACCAGAGGACAGGGAGTGGCTTCCTCTTGACTGTGTACTCTGTATCTACAGGTTTTTGGGGGATGGAAGTCAAGCTAAGAAGATGACGTTGCATACAGCTGTGTCCACAGGGAATAGTAACTGGATCCTTTGGTAGATCCAGACAGCAGAGTGGATATTTTAAAAGGGCCTCTGCAATGTCCATACAACAAACTGCACAGCAGAGTATCAGAGATTACTTTTAATTTCTTTGAAAGTCTGAGTGGTGGGGGAGCCCTTTTAGATCTGTTTGGAGACGTTAGTCCTGGATGGATGCACTGAGGTATATAGGGATGGAAGCCATAGTGACGTGTAACCAAATATAAGGTTGTGGTAAAACATTACAACGTTTTAAAGGTTCCATAAATGTACAGTGACCTATTCAGAAGCCACAGTGGTGAATGATGAATATGTCAAATCAAAAGTTTTCTTTCATTTTCAGTCATGTAAAATGATCATAAATTGTAAAGAAACATGTGGATGCAGTGGGGTGCAAAAAAAAAATAAAATAAAAAAAATACCTCTGTAGAATTAATTAAGCGAGAAATGGCGGTGGAAACGGCTTTATGCACAAATATTGATACAATAACCATCATATTGAAGTAAACTTGGAGTCACACGATGATATGTGGTGTGGTCCTCCCACTACGACTCAGGAAACCATGCAGTTTATTAAGCTACAGATGAAATAAGTTATGCTGAACTTCACAGGGTGGTGAAAGTGCACGGTGATGAGCTTGATTCTCCTTTCCAATAAATATCGAGGGTCCTTTTGTCCATAATAATGTCATCATGTAGGCAGCCTGTCCAGAGTGGGCACGTTCACTATATAATGCCCCCAAAACATCTGACAAAACCATCGGTAGAGTTGAAAATGTGATGGAAACCCATTTAACAGAAAGTTTTTAACCGGTTTTTGTATTTTCCCAAAAATATATTTGTATGTGCATTACATCATCATGCACAGCCATTTATCCTCAACAAGTCAATTTGATGGAAACATCTCTGCTGGTAAAATTCACGTTTTTATGAAGATTTTACAATATTCACATGAAAATCTGTCGCCAGTCGAATGGAAACAGATTTTCATGCGAATTTTCAAAAATCTGCATAAAAACAATATCCTCATCTATAACTGGGTCTGTTTTAATGTCATGCTTGGTTGACCTAGCAACTGGGTCTGTTTTAATGTCATGCTAGGTTGACCTAGCAACTGGGTCTGTTTTAATGTAATGCTTGCTTGACCTAGCAACTGGGTCTGTTTTAATGTCATGCTTCGTTGACCTAGCAACTGGGTCTGTTTTAATGTCATGCTTAGTTGACCTAGCAACTGGGTCTGTTTTAATGTCATGCTAGGTTGACCTAGCAACTGGGTCTGTTTTAATGTCATGCTCGGTTGACCTAGCAACTGGGTCTGTTTTAATGTCATGCTTGGTTGACCTAGCAACTGGGTCTGTTTTAATGTCATGCTCGGTTGACCTAGCAACTGGGTCTGTTTTAATGTCATGCTAGGTTGACCTAGCAACTGGGTCTGTTTTAATGTCATGCTTGGTTTAAATAGCAACTGGGTCTGTTTTAATGTCATGCTTGGTTGACCTAGCAACTGGGTCTGTTTTAATGTCATGCTTGGTTGACCTAGCAACTGGGTCTGTTTTAATGTCATGCTTGGTTGACCTAGCAACTGGGTCTGTTTTAATGTCATGCTCGATTGACCTAGCAACTGGGTCTGTTTTAATGTCATGCTTGGTTGACCTAGCAACTGGGTCTGTTTTAATGTCATGCTCGGTTGACCTAGCAACTGGGTCTGTTTTAATGTCATGCTTGGTTGACCTAGCAACTGGGTCTGTTTTAATGTCATGCTAGGTTGACCTAGCAACTGGGTCTGTTTTAATGTCATGCTCGGTTGACCTAGCAACTGGGTCTGTTTTAATGTCACGCTTGATTGACCTAGCAACTGGGTCTGTTTTAATGTCATGCTTGGTTGACCTAGCAACTGGGTCTGTTTTAATGTCATGCTTGGTTGACCTAGCAACTGGGTCTGTTTTAATGTCATGCTTGGTTGACCTAGCAACTGGGTCTGTTTTAATGTCATGCTTGGTTGACCTAGCAACTGGGTCTGTTCTAATGTCATGCTTGGTTGACCTAGCAACTGGGTCTGTTTTAATGTCATGTTTGGTTGACCTAGCAACTGGGTCTGTTTTAATGTCATGCTCGGTTGACCTAGCAACTGGGTCTGTTTTAATGTCATGCTTGGTTGACCTAGCAACTGGGTCTGTTTTAATGTCATGCTTGGTTGACCTAGCAACTGGGTCTGTTTTAATGTCATGCTTGGTTGCCTTAGCAACTGGGTCTGTTTTAATGTCATCCTTACTGTAGGTTATTTTAAGGCGTTTACATACTGTAAACTCAATTTTTCCTTATTAAATTCTTCTATAATATGTAGAGTATTTATTACATATTATAATAAGGTATACCACTGTATCATAGCCCAAAAATGAGACATACGTGGACTTTTAGGAAACTCTATAAGCATAATTGAAGCTACAAAAATTTCAATGTTCAACCTTAACATGTGCTAACTACGCAACAGACCAGATGAACAGGAATTATATTTACTCTCATGGGTGGCTAAAAATAACTATCTGAAAGCCACACCCCTACTAAACTATGCCTACAGTCTTCTGATCTGACCTGCTGGGTCATATCTCAATAACCAAGCAACAATAACCCAACACCCAGCATCCATAACCCAGCAGTTTTTAAAGAAAACAACCCAGCTAAGTGACCCAACGCCTGCAACCCAACATTTGAGTCAACCAAACAACCCAGTATTGTTTAGAGTGTGGGGACAGGTGTAGACCCCTTTCAGATCATCCTGATCCCAGCTTTCTTTAATACAGCCCATACAGTAGCTGTGTCCACAGGCAGTAGTCACCGGATCCTTCAGTGGATCCAGACAGACGGAGCAACAGAACAGTTCTAGATTGTCAGCCATTTTAGTGCTTTCACCTGAAGGTTGAGCAACAGGGTGTCAAAGATGCCTTTCTGTTTCATGGAACTCTACACCAGAGGACAGGGAGTGGCTTCCTCTTGACTGTGTACTCTGTATCTACAGGTTTTTGGGGGATGGAAGTCAAGCTAAGAAGATGACGTTGCATACAGCTGTGTCCACAGGGAATAGTAACTGGATCTTTTGGTAGATCCAGACAGCAGAGTGGATATTTTAAAAGGGCCTCTGCAATGTCCATACAACAAACTGCACAGCAGAGTATCAGAGATAACTTTAATTTCTTTGAAAGTCTGAGTGGTGGGGGAGGCCTTTTAGATCTGTTTGGAGACGTTAGTCCTGGATGGATGCACTGAGGTATATAGGGATGGAAGCCATAGTGACGTGTAACCAAATATAAGGTTGTGGTAAAACATTACAACGTTTTAAAGGTTCCATAAATGTACAGTGACCTATTTAGAAGCCACAGTGGTGAATGATGAATATGTCAAATCAAAAGTTTTCTTTCATTTTCAGTCATGTAAAATGATCATAAATTGTAAAGAAACATGTGGATGCAGTGGGGTGCAAATACCTCTGTAGAATTAATCAAGCGAGAAATGGCGGTGGAAACGGCTTTATGCACAAATATTGATATAATAACCATCATATTGAAGTAAACTTGGAGTCACACGATGATATGTGGTGTGGTCCTCCCACTACGACTCGGGAAACCATGCAGTTTATTAAGCTACAGATGAAATAAGTTACGCTGAACTTCACAGGGTGGTGAAAGTGCACGGTGATGAGCTTGATGCTCCTTTCCAATAAATATCGAGGGTCTTTTTGTCCATAATAATGTCATCATGTAGGTAGCCTGTCCAGAGTGGGCACGTTCGCTATATAATGCCCCCAAAACATCTGACAAAACCATCGGTAGAGTTGAAAATGTGATGGAAACCCATTTAACAGAACGTTTTTAACCGGTACATGGGAATTTAACTGCAAAAATATATTAGTATTTTCTAAAATATATATTTGTATGTGCATTACGTCATCACGCACAGCCATTTATCTTCAACACGTCAATTTGATGGAAACATCTCTGCTGGTAAAATGACCATGTTTTTATGAAGATTTTACAATGTTCACATGAAAATCTGTCGCCAGTCGAATGGAAACAGATTTTCATGCGAATATTCAAAAATCTGCATAAAAACAAAATCCCAATAGAATTGAATGGTAAATTACATATCGAGTCATTTTGGAGTCACTTGTATTGTAAATAAGAACATAATATGTTTAAGTGACTCCAAAATGACACAATACATTATTTACCATTCAATTCTATTGGGCACAACATCATCTGAAACACAACCGAAACACACTGCAAATGCATCCAACAAGAGTCCCAAGCTTGATGTAGTCATAGCCTGCTAGGAATATGGGACCAAATACTAAACTTTTGACAAAGTGTAATACACTATAAGTGAATTTGTCCAAATACTTATGAAACTTACATATGGAGGGCCTAGATAAATACAGTATATTCATTTCTAAACAGTAAAACAGACATTAATGAAAATACCCTCAAATAAAAGGTGACATTCTGTACTGTCGCCTCATTTAAAACATTTAATATCAAATCTAAAATGCTGGAGTATAGAGCCAAATTCATAGTTGAATAAATTCAAAAACCAAGGGTGGGTCAAAATTATTCAATAAAACAACTTGGCCATGAAGAAGTTTCAGTAGATTAGGAACTGCTTCCTATAAAAGCTATGTGGTGTGTAATGTAGCTGGACATTGTAAAGTCTGCTTCCTATAAAGCTATGTGGTGTATAATGTAGCTGGACATTGTAAAGACTGCTTCCTATAAAGCTATGTGGAGTATAATGTAGCTGGACATTGTAAAGTCTGCTTCCTATAAAGCTATGTGGAGTATAATGTAGCTGGACATTGTCAAGTCTGCTTCCTATAAAGCTATGTGGTGTATAATGTAGCTGGACATTGTAAAGTCTGCTTCCTATAAATCTATGTGGAGTATAATGTAGCTGGACATTGTAAAGTCTGCTTCCTATAAAGTTATGTGTAGTATAATGTAGCTGGACATTGGAAAGTCTGCTTTCTATAAAGCTATGTGGAGTATAATGTAGCTGGACATTGTAAAGTCTGCTTCCTATAAAGCTATGTGGAGTATAATGTAGCTGGACATTGTAAAGTCTGCTTCCTATAAAGCTATGTGGTGTATAATGTAGCTGGACATTGTAAAGTCTGCTTCCTATAAAGCTATGTGGAGTATAATGTAGATGGACATTGTAAAGTCTGCTTCCTATAAAGCTATGTGTAGTATAATGTGGCTGGACATTGTAAAGTCTGCTTCCTATAAAGCTATGTGGAGTATAATGTAGCTGGACATTGTAAAGTCTGCTTCCTATGAAGCTATGTGTAGTATAATGTGGCTGGACATTGTAAAGTCTGCTTCCTATAAAGCTATGTGTAGTATAATGTGGCTGGACATTGTAAAGTCTGCTTCCTATAAAGCCATGTGGAGTATAATGTAGCTGGACATTGTAAAGTCTGCTTCCTATAAAGCTATGTGGTGTATAATGTAGCTGGACATTGTAAAGTCTGCTTCCTATAAAGCTATGTGGTGTATAATGTAGCTGGACATTGTAAAGTATGCTTCCTATAAAGCTATGTGTAGTATAATGTAGCTGGACATTGTAAAGTCTGCTTCCTATAAAGCTATGTGGAGTATAATGTAGCTGGACATTGTAAAGTCATACATACAATTATATTACTTCTTATTGACATTCAACCTGGGAATGGAAATGTAAGAAATTAATGTACAAACATGTCTAAAACAAATCCTGCAACAAAGGACCAGGTGTGAATGTTCTGGGGGGTCTAAGTCTACCCCTAACCAGTTTGAATACACTGTTTGATTTCACCCCCAGACCCCAAAAACACACCCCATTCAAAACAGTTTTAACAGCCCCCCACCCGATGCAACTCAATATTAAGAAGGCATACAGTCAGTGTACAGACCAATGCACTACCCCCAGGATCACAACAAGCCCCTCACACATTGGACCACACACACACAATGTGAATGGAAATATATTATTATATTTATTACAACCCATCACAAAAAAGGGTGTTGGTTATTTTAGTTTTACAAGTAAGCTTTCTTGCACATGTCCTTACTTTAAAAATAAGCATGTTTGTCTTGTTTGAATCTGCCTAATTCTGTGGTTATAAATAAAATAACCATGATTGGCAGAATGTTTAATTCACATCTCTGGCTATTAATAGATTGTGGAACTATGAAAAATAGGGAATAATGTTCCCAACACACCCACCTCACAGTTCCTACACAGACCCTGAGGCACCATGCAGGTCTGACACCAGCGGAGGCTGGTGGGAGGAGCTATAGGAGGACGGGCTCATTGTAATGGCTGGAATGGAATCAATGGAACGTATCAAACACAAAACACATGAAACCACATGTTTGACTGAGTTCCATTTATTCCATTCCAGACATCACAATGAGCCTGTCCTGCTATAGCTCCTCCCACCAGACTCCACTGCCTGACAACCATTCTATTGTCTTGAGGACTTTACAACCATTTGGTCTGATCAAAGACCAGGACACCCTTTCAAATAGATACATCCTCTCAGCCTTGATGACTAAACTAATCAAAGACTAACACACACACACACACACACACACCACAGTAATCAGATCATGGTGACTCCACAGTAATAACATTTATAACTCATAAGTCACCAGGTGTGATTTACCTTTTGACAGATGAAACCCTACATCAACTACTAATGACTTATGGGAGGAAGTGTGCATTTCACATATTAAGATATAATACAAGGATACTTCCGTTGTGTGTTGTACTTAGTCAATTGAAAATGTGCTTAAAGTTTTGAAAAAAACAGCCTTTTTGATGATCTGTTTTGAGTTTTGTATTAAGAGTTGTGAAATTCTACCACATACTTGTTTAAATAGTACAAAAGGGATTATAAAATCTATAATACATGGATACTTCCTTAAATGTACTTATTTTGTGTTATGCAGTTATGTTATTGAAACAGAATAAGTCTAATGAGAGAATAAATAAGTCAAGTCCAACCATTACCTCTCTCCTCTTTCACATCCCTCTATCATCACTCCATGGGTGTGTCCCAATAATCTCTCCTTCCTCCTGAAGTGTATCATTCCTTCACTACTCCTCTCAAATGTAAAAGCATTGGATTGGTGTTGGCATGGGGTAGAGGGAGTTTACATATACCAGTCATTTCCTTTTAAATCCATGAAGGGAAGTGGACAAGTTCACACTTAGAAAGGAGATAATAGTTACACACCTCATGTGTCCTGATAACTACAGGAATGGAACCATATTGAGGTTGGCTGCTTTCTATATGGTTTGATGGAGAGAGAGAGAGAGAGAGAGAGACAGAGAGAGAGACAGAGAGAGAGACAGAGAGAGAGACAGAGAGAGAGACAGAGACAGAGAGAGAGAGGCAGAGAGAGAGAGAGGCAGAGAGAGAGAGAGGCAGAGAGAGAGAGGCAGAGAGAGAGAGAGAGGCAGAGAGAGAGAGAGAGAGAGAGAGAGAGAGAGAGAGAGAGAGAGAGAGAGAGAGAGAGAGAGAGAGAGAGAGAGAGAGAGAGAGGACATCAGGTAAAATTCTGGAGATGAGGGAATATGTGTGCAGAAAGAAACCCTCCAGTATGGTTAACCCCAGTTAGGCCCAGTATGGACTATCAATACAAGTGACCATTTAGAATGTGACCCAGTTCAATGGGTCTTAACAGAACTGGGGGATGTCAGCCATGAAGTTGTCTAAACACAACTGGAATATAATTTGTTTGTGATTCATTGTTAATGGATTTTCCATTAGGAACACAGGGGGAAAACCTAACACAACAACACACATAACACACAACCAATAAAAACAAAGGGGGAGGAAACCACTAAAGTCATTACCATATTGTCATTTTCTAACGACAGGGAGAAAACATGTAAAATCTAGAAGACTACTTTAGATCTGGTCAGAAGAAGCCTAGTGCACTACGTAGGGAACAGGGAGAGATTTGGGACAGAGACAGTAACTCCTGTATGGAAATCTTCATTCTAATGACAGTGAGCAAATCTCCACCCTATTCCCTATGTAGTGCACTACTTTAGATCTGATCAGAAGTAGCCTAGTGCACTACGTAGGGAACAGGGTGTCATTTGGGCCAGAGTCAGTAACTCCCCTGGGTATGAATTGTCTCTCTATCTTATCTGTCTATGCTTGGTTGACCTAGCAACTGGGTCTGTTTTAATGTCCAGACAGCATGTACCCAACAGTGAGGTCAGTGGGATTGGAGAGAGTCCCCTCTCCCTCTCTCTGTCTCCTCCCGAGTATCATTTCTTACTCGGCAGGATCCGTCCACGTTTTCGGAGGGCTCCTGGCAAGCGGGGAGTCGCCGACCCGCGTTCAATGTGCCGGTCCGCTTAGCGAGTGCGTCCCGCACGCCCCCATGTCTTCTTTTTTTTCATTTTCATATTTTTGAAAAAATAATTTTTCATATTTTTTTTTCTGCTTCAAAGTAGATTAAGTGAAGCTTCACCTCCATTCAGGCAGTTATCACACCCCCCCACCCGGATTCGACCCCACTGGTCATTTAAAGACGTGTTTGGCTACGGGCACGTGGTAAGTTATGCGTTCACCTGGTAGTCGTCTTTTTTTTCATTTTCATATTTATGAAAAAAAATATTTTTTATTTTTTTGGTAGTCATTTAGCAGACACACTTATCCAGAGCGACTTACAGTTAGTGATGCATATTTTCTTCATATTTTTTATATTTTTTTATATATTTTTTTTTCTAGCTTTATAAAAAAACAAACGGATAAAAACCTGGTTTTCCTATTTGAAAAAAGTTGAAAGGCAACGTGGATCTACTGTGGTGTAGTTCTTCCCAGCATTGCAACCAAATCAGATTTGTATTACATATTGCCTGGAGTGATTTAAAAAGGAAAGAAAGCTCTAATCTTTACCCAAATGGTCTCAAATTATAGGCCTGATCACCCTGGACCAATGCCTGTTGGTAATTTCAGTAGAACCAAGCAACTCAAGTAGCTATTCAACCTCAAAACTACCTGGTTTTGCTATACATTCAAAACAGCAGTATAATGTGCATTTTTTTTATGGGCATTTAAAAATGACAGAAAATCTTTTCCAAAATGGTCTCAAATGAGCTGTACTCTCAGGCCCATGGGAGAAAGGGTTTTACTAGGCAGGGAGTGTAGAACAAGATGCATGGAGCTCCAGAGGTCACAAGGTCAATGTGGGCCTGCATGGATGTCAGCAGGGCATGAGGGAGAAGGCCCAAGTGAATAGGTGTGTCTGTGTGAGTGTGTGTGTGAGTGATGTATGTTGTTAAGCTATGGAATTAATTGTACAGCATTGGATTGGTGTTGGCATGGGGTAGAGGGAGTTTACATATACCAGTCATTTCCTTTTAAATCCATTAAGGGAAGTGGACAAGTTCACACTTAGAAAGGAGATAATAGTTCCACACCTCATGTGTCCTGATAACTACAGGAATGGAACCATATTGAGGTTGGCTGTTTTCTATACGGTTTGATGGGAGAGAGAGAGAGAGAGAGACAGAGACAGAGACAGAGACAGAGAGAGAGAGAGAGAGAGAGAGAGAGAGAGAGAGAGAGAGAGAGAGAGAGACAGAGACAGAGACAGAGAGAGAGAGAGACAGAGAGAGAGAGAGAGAGAGAGAGAGACAGAGAGAGAGAGAGAGAGAGAGAGAGAGAGAGAGAGAGAGAGGCAGAGAGAGAGACAGAGACAGAGACAGAGACAGAGAGAGAGAGAGAGAGAGAGAGAGAGAGAGAGAGAGAGAGAGAGAGAGAGAGAGAGAGAGAGAGAGAGAGAGAGAGAGAGAGAGAGAGAGAGAGAGAGAGAGAGAGAGAGAGAGAGAGAGAGAGAGAGGACATCAGGTAAAGTTCTGGAGATGAGGGAATATGTGTGCAGAAAGAAACCCTCCAGTATGGTTAACCCCAGTTAGGCCCAGTATGGACTATCAATACAAGTGACCATTTAGAATGTGACCCAGTTCAATGGGTCTTAACAGAACTGGGGGATGTCAGCCATGAAGTTGTCTAAACACAACTGGAATATAATTTGTTTGTGATTCATTGTTAATGGATTTTCCATTAGGACCACAGGGGGAAAACCTAACACAACAACACACATAACACACAACCAATAAAAACAAAGGGGGAGGAAACCACTAAAGTCATTACCATATTGTCATTTTCTAACGACAGGGAGAAAACATGTAAAATCTAGAAGACTACTTTAGATCTGGTCAGAAGAAGCCTAGTGCACTACGTAGGGAACAGGGAGAGATTTGGGACAGAGACAGTAACTCCTGTATGGAAATCTTCATTCTAATGACAGTGAGCAAATCTCCACCCTATTCCCTATGTAGTGCACTACTTTAGATCTGATCAGAAGTAGCCTAGTGCACTACGTAGGGAACAGGGTGTCATTTGGGCCAGAGTCAGTAACTCCCCTGGGTATGAATTGTCTCTCTATCTTATCTGTCTATGCTTGGTTGACCTAGCAACTGGGTCTGTTTTAATGTCCAGACAGCATGTACCCAACAGTGAGGTCAGTGGGATTGGAGAGAGTCCCCTCTCCCTCTCTCTGTCTCCTCCCGAGTGTCATTTCTTACTCGGCAGGATCCGTCCACGTTTTCGGAGGGCTCCTGGCAAGCGGGGAGTCGCCGACCCGCGTTCAATGTGCCGGTCCGCTTAGCGAGTGCGTCCCGCACGCCCCCATGTCTTCTTTTTTTTCATTTTCATATTTTTGAAAAAATTATTTTTCATATTTTTTTTTCTGCTTCAAAGTAGATTAAGTCAGCTTCTCCAACATTACGTTTTTTTCTCTGCTTCAAAGTAGATTAAGTGAAGCTTCACCTCCATTCAGGCAGTTATCACACCCCCCCACCCGGATTCGACCCCACTGGTCATTTAAAGACGTGTTTGGCTACGGGCACGTGGTAAGTTATGCGTTCACCTGGTAGTCGTCTTTTTTTTCATTTTCATATTTATGAAAAAAAAAATTTTTTATTTTTTTGGTAGTCATTTAGCAGACACACTTATCCAGAGCGACTTACAGTTAGTGATGCATATTTTCTTCATATTTTTTATATTTTTTTATATATATTTTTTTCTAGCTTTATAAAAAAACAAACGGATAAAAACCTGGTTTTCCTATTTGAAAAAAGTTGAAAGGCAACGTGGATCTACTGTGGTGTAGTTCTTCCCAGCATTGCAACCAAATCAGATTTGTATTACATATTGCCTGGAGTGATTTAAAAAGGAAAGAAAGCTCTAATCTTTACCCAAATGGTCTCAAATTATAGGCCTGATCACCCTGGACCAATGCCTGTTGGTAATTTCAGTAGAACCAAGCAACTCAAGTAGCTATTCAACCTCAAAACTACCTGGTTTTGCTATACATTCAAAACAGCAGTATAATGTGCATTTTTTTTATGGGCATTTAAAAATGACAGAAAATCTTTTCCAAAATGGTCTCAAATGAGCTGTACTCTCAGGCCCATGGGAGAAAGGGTTTTACTAGGCAGGGAGTGTAGAACAAGATGCATGGAGCTCCAGAGGTCACAAGGTCAATGTGGGCCTGCATGGATGTCAGCAGGGCATGAGGGAGAAGGCCCAAGTGAATAGGTGTGTCTGTGTGAGTGTGTGTGTGAGTGATGTATGTTGTTAAGCTATGGAATTAATTGTACAGCATTGGATTGGTGTTGGCATGGGGTAGAGGGAGTTTACATATACCAGTCATTTCCTTTTAAATCCATTAAGGGAAGTGGACAAGTTCACACTTAGAAAGGAGATAATAGTTCCACACCTCATGTGTCCTGATAACTACAGGAATGGAACCATATTGAGGTTGGCTGTTTTCTATACGGTTTGATGGGAGAGAGAGAGAGAGAGAGACAGAGACAGAGACAGAGACAGAGAGAGAGAGAGAGAGAGAGAGAGAGAGAGAGAGAGAGAGAGAGAGAGAGAGAGACAGAGACAGAGACAGAGAGAGAGAGAGACAGAGAGAGAGAGAGAGAGAGAGAGAGAGAGAGAGAGAAGAGAGAGAGAGAGAGAGAGAGAGAGAGAGAGAGAGGCAGAGAGAGAGACAGAGACAGAGACAGAGACAGAGAGAGAGAGAGAGAGAGAGAGAGAGAGAGAGAGAGAGAGAGAGAGAGAGAGAGAGAGAGAGAGAGAGAGAGAGAGAGAGAGAGAGAGAGAGAGACAGAGAGAGAGAGAGAGGACATCAGGTAAAGTTCTGGAGATGAGGGAATATGTGTGCAGAAAGAAACCCTCCAGTATGGTTAACCCCAGTTAGGCCCAGTATGGACTATCAATACAAGTGACCATTTAGAATGTGACCCAGTTCAATGGGTCTTAACAGAACTGGGGGATGTCAGCCATGAAGTTGTCTAAACACAACTGGAATATAATTTGTTTGTGATTCATTGTTAATGGATTTTCCATTAGGAACACAGGGGGAAAACCTAACACAACAACACACATAACACACAACCAATAAAAACAAAGGGGGAGGAAACCACTAAAGTCATTACCATATTGTCATTTCTAACGACAGGGAGAAAACATGTAAAATCTAGAAGACTACTTTAGATCTGGTCAGAAGAAGCCTAGTGCACTACGTAGGGAACAGGGAGAGATTTGGGACAGAGACAGTAACTCCTGTATGGAAATCTTCATTCTAATGACAGTGAGCAAATCTCCACCCTATTCCCTATGTAGTGCACTACTTTAGATCTGATCAGAAGTAGCCTAGTGCACTACGTAGGGAACAGGGTGTCATTTGGGCCAGAGTCAGTAACTCCCCTGGGTATGAATTGTCTCTCTATCTTATCTGTCTATGCTTGGTTGACCTAGCAACTGGGTCTGTTTTAATGTCCAGATAGCATGTACCCAACAGTGAGGTCAGTGGGATTGGAGAGAGTCCCCTCTCCCTCTCTCTGTCTCCTCCCGAGTGTCATTTCTTACTCGGCAGGATCCGTCCACGTTTTCGGAGGGCTCCTGGCAAGCGGGGAGTCGCCGACCCGCGTTCAATGTGCCGGTCCGCTTAGCGAGTGCGTCCCGCACGCCCCCATGTCTTCTTTTTTTTCATTTTCATATTTTTGAAAAAATTATTTTTCATATTTTTTTTTCTGCTTCAAAGTAGATTAAGTCAGCTTCTCCAACATTACGTTTTTTTCTCTGCTTCAAAGTAGATTAAGTGAAGCTTCACCTCCATTCAGGCAGTTATCACACCCCCCACCCGGATTCGACCCCACTGGTCATTTAAAGACGTGTTTGGCTACGGGCACGTGGTAAGTTATGCGTTCACCTGGTAGTCGTCTTTTTTTTCATTTTCATATTTATGAAAAAAAAAAATTTTATTTTTTTGGTAGTCATTTAGCAGACACACTTATCCAGAGCGACTTACAGTTAGTGATGCATATTTTCTTCATATTTTTTATATTTTTTTATATATATTTTTTTCTAGCTTTATAAAAAAACAAACGGATAAAAACCTGGTTTTCCTATTTGAAAAAAGTTGAAAGGCAACGTGGATCTACTGTGGTGTAGTTCTTCCCAGCATTGCAACCAAATCAGATTTGTATTACATATTGCCTGGAGTGATTTAAAAAGGAAAGAAAGCTCTAATCTTTACCCAAATGGTCTCAAATTATAGGCCTGATCACCCTGGACCAATGCCTGTTGGTAATTTCAGTAGAACCAAGCAACTCAAGTAGCTATTCAACCTCAAAACTACCTGGTTTTGCTATACATTCAAAACAGCAGTATAATGTGAATTTTTTTATGGGCATTTAAAAATGACAGAAAATCTTTTCCAAAATGGTCTCAAATGAGCTGTACTCTCAGGCCCATGGGAGAAAGGGTTTTACTAGGCAGGGAGTGTAGAACAAGATGCATGGAGCTCCAGAGGTCACAAGGTCAATGTGGGCCTGCATGGATGTCAGCAGGGCATGAGGGAGAAGGCCCAAGTGAATAGGTGTGTCTGTGTGAGTGTGTGTGTGAGTGATGTATGTTGTTAAGCTATGGAATTAATTGTACAGCATTGGATTGGTGTTGGCATGGGGTAGAGGGAGTTTACATATACCAGTCATTTCCTTTTAAATCCATTAAGGGAAGTGGACAAGTTCACACTTAGAAAGGAGATAATAGTTCCACACCTCATGTGTCCTGATAACTACAGGAATGGAACCATATTGAGGTTGGCTGTTTTCTATACGGTTTGATGGGAGAGAGAGAGAGAGAGAGACAGAGACAGAGACAGAGACAGAGAGAGAGAGAGAGAGAGAGAGAGAGAGAGAGAGAGAGAGAGAGAGAGAGAGAGAGACAGAGACAGAGACAGAGAGAGAGAGAGACAGAGAGAGAGAGAGAGAGAGAGAGAGAGAGACAGAGAGAGAGAGAGAGAGAGAGAGAGAGAGAGAGAGAGGCAGAGAGAGAGACAGAGACAGAGACAGAGACAGAGAGAGAGAGAGAGAGAGAGAGAGAGAGAGAGAGAGAGAGAGAGAGAGAGAGAGAGAGAGAGAGAGAGAGAGAGAGAGAGACAGAGAGAGAGAGAGAGGACATCAGGTAAAGTTCTGGAGATGAGGGAATATGTGTGCAGAAAGAAACCCTCCAGTATGGTTAACCCCAGTTAGGCCCAGTATGGACTATCAATACAAGTGACCATTTAGAATGTGACCCAGTTCAATGGGTCTTAACAGAACTGGGGGATGTCAGCCATGAAGTTGTCTAAACACAACTGGAATATAATTTGTTTGTGATTCATTGTTAATGGATTTTCCATTAGGAACACAGGGGGAAAACCTAACACAACAACACACATAACACACAACCAATAAAAACAAAGGGGGAGGAAACCACTAAAGTCATTACCATATTGTCATTTTCTAACGACAGGGAGAAAACATGTAAAATCTAGAAGACTACTTTAGATCTGGTCAGAAGAAGCCTAGTGCACTACGTAGGGAACAGGGAGAGATTTGGGACAGAGACAGTAACTCCTGTATGGAAATCTTCATTCTAATGACAGTGAGCAAATCTCCACCCTATTCCCTATGTAGTGCACTACTTTAGATCTGATCAGAAGTAGCCTAGTGCACTACGTAGGGAACAGGGTGTCATTTGGGCCAGAGTCAGTAACTCCCCTGGGTATGAATTGTCTCTCTATCTTATCTGTCTATGCTTGGTTGACCTAGCAACTGGGTCTGTTTTAATGTCCAGATAGCATGTACCCAACAGTGAGGTCAGTGGGATTGGAGAGAGTCCCCTCTCCCTCTCTCTGTCTCCTCCCGAGTGTCATTTCTTACTCGGCAGGATCCGTCCACGTTTTCGGAGGGCTCCTGGCAAGCGGGGAGTCGCCGACCCGCGTTCAATGTGCCGGTCCGCTTAGCGAGTGCGTCCCGCACGCCCCCATGTCTTCTTTTTTTTCATTTCATATTTTTGAAAAAATTATTTTTCATATTTTTTTTCTGCTTCAAAGTAGATTAAGTCAGCTTCTCCAACATTACGTTTTTTTCTCTGCTTCAAAGTAGATTAAGTGAAGCTTCACCTCCATTCAGGCAGTTATCACACCCCCCCACCCGGATTCGACCCCACTGGTCATTTAAAGACGTGTTTGGCTACGGGCACGTGGTAAGTTATGCGTTCACCTGGTAGTCGTCTTTTTTTTCATTTTCATATTTATGAAAAAAAAAATTTTTTATTTTTTTGGTAGTCATTTAGCAGACACACTTATCCAGAGCGACTTACAGTTAGTGATGCATATTTTCTTCATATTTTTTATATTTTTTTATATATATTTTTTTCTAGCTTTATAAAAAAACAAACGGATAAAAACCTGGTTTTCCTATTTGAAAAAAGTTGAAAGGCAACGTGGATCTACTGTGGTGTAGTTCTTCCCAGCATTGCAACCAAATCAGATTTGTATTACATATTGCCTGGAGTGATTTAAAAAGGAAAGAAAGCTCTAATCTTTACCCAAATGGTCTCAAATTATAGGCCTGATCACCCTGGACCAATGCCTGTTGGTAATTTCAGTAGAACCAAGCAACTCAAGTAGCTATTCAACCTCAAAACTACCTGGTTTTGCTATACATTCAAAACAGCAGTATAATGTGAATTTTTTTTATGGGCATTTAAAAATGACAGAAATCTTTTCCAAAATGGTCTCAAATGAGCTGTACTCTCAGGCCCATGGGAGAAAGGGTTTTACTAGGCAGGGAGTGTAGAACAAGATGCATGGAGCTCCAGAGGTCACAAGGTCAATGTGGGCCTGCATGGATGTCAGCAGGGCATGAGGGAGAAGGCCCAAGTGAATAGGTGTGTCTGTGTGAGTGTGTGTGTGAGTGATGTATGTTGTTAAGCTATGGAATTAATTGTACAGCATTGGATTGGTGTTGGCATGGGGTAGAGGGAGTTTACATATACCAGTCATTTCCTTTTAAATCCATTAAGGGAAGTGGACAAGTTCACACTTAGAAAGGAGATAATAGTTCCACACCTCATGTGTCCTGATAACTACAGGAATGGAACCATATTGAGGTTGGCTGTTTTCTATACGGTTTGATGGGAGAGAGAGAGAGAGAGAGACAGAGACAGAGACAGGAGACAAGAGAGAGAGAGAGAGAGAGAGAGAGAGAGAGAGAGAGAGAGAGAGAGAGAGAGAGACAGAGACAGAGACAGAGAGAGAGAGAGACAGAGAGAGAGAGAGAGAGAGAGAGAGAGACAGAGAGAGAGAGAGAGAGAGAGAGAGAGAGAGAGAGAGGCAGAGAGAGAGACAGAGACAGAGACAGAGACAGAGAGAGAGAGAGAGAGAGAGAGAGAGAGAGAGAGAGAGAGAGAGAGAGAGAGAGAGAGAGAGAGAGAGAGAGAGAGAGAGAGAGAGAGAGAGAGAGAGAGAGAGAGAGAGAGAGAGAGAGGACATCAGGTAAAGTTCTGGAGATGAGGGAATATGTGTGCAGAAAGAAACCCTCCAGTATGGTTAACCCCAGTTAGGCCCAGTATGGACTATCAATACAAGTGACCATTTAGAATGTGACCCAGTTCAATGGGTCTTAACAGAACTGGGGGATGTCAGCCATGAAGTTGTCTAAACACAACTGGAATATAATTTGTTTGTGATTCATTGTTAATGGATTTTCCATTAGGAACACAGGGGGAAAACCTAACACAACAACACACATAACACACAACCAATAAAAACAAAGGGGGAGGAAACCACTAAAGTCATTACCATATTGTCATTTTCTAACGACAGGGAGAAAACATGTAAAATCTAGAAGACTACTTTAGATCTGGTCAGAAGAAGCCTAGTGCACTACGTAGGGAACAGGGAGAGATTTGGGACAGAGACAGTAACTCCTGTATGGAAATCTTCATTCTAATGACAGTGAGCAAATCTCCACCCTATTCCCTATGTAGTGCACTACTTTAGATCTGATCAGAAGTAGCCTAGTGCACTACGTAGGGAACAGGGTGTCATTTGGGCCCAGAGTCAGTAACTCCCCTGGGTATGAATTGTCTCTCTATCTTATCTGTCTATGCTTGGTTGACCTAGCAACTGGGTCTGTTTTAATGTCCAGATAGCATGTACCCAACAGTGAGGTCAGTGGGATTGGAGAGAGTCCCCTCTCCCTCTCTCTGTCTCCTCCCGAGTGTCATTTCTTACTCGGCAGGATCCGTCCACGTTTTCGGAGGGCTCCTGGCAAGCGGGGAGTCGCCGACCCGCGTTCAATGTGCCGGTCCGCTTAGCGAGTGCGTCCCGCACGCCCCCATGTCTTCTTTTTTTCATTTTCATATTTTTGAAAAATTATTTTTCATATTTTTTTTTCTGCTTCAAAGTAGATTAAGTCAGCTTCTCCAACATTACGTTTTTTTCTCTGCTTCAAAGTAGATTAAGTGAAGCTTCACCTCCATTCAGGCAGTTATCACACCCCCCCACCCGGATTCGACCCCACTGGTCATTTAAAGACGTGTTTGGCTACGGGCACGTGGTAAGTTATGCGTTCACCTGGTAGTCGTCTTTTTTTCATTTTCATATTTATGAAAAAAAAATTTTTTATTTTTTTGGTAGTCATTTAGCAGACACACTTATCCAGAGCGACTTACAGTTAGTGATGCATATTTTCTTCATATTTTTTATATTTTTTTATATATATTTTTTTCTAGCTTTATAAAAAAACAAACGGATAAAAACCTGGTTTTCCTATTTGAAAAAAGTTGAAAGGCAACGTGGATCTACTGTGGTGTAGTTCTTCCCAGCATTGCAACCAAATCAGATTTGTATTACATATTGCCTGGAGTGATTTAAAAAGGAAAGAAAGCTCTAATCTTTACCCAAATGGTCTCAAATTATAGGCCTGATCACCCTGGACCAATGCCTGTTGGTAATTTCAGTAGAACCAAGCAACTCAAGTAGCTATTCAACCTCAAAACTACCTGGTTTTGCTATACATTCAAAACAGCAGTATAATGTGAATTTTTTTATGGGCATTTAAAAATGACAGAAAATCTTTTCCAAAATGGTCTCAAATGAGCTGTACTCTCAGGCCCATGGGAGAAAGGGTTTTACTAGGCAGGGAGTGTAGAACAAGATGCATGGAGCTCCAGAGGTCACAAGGTCAATGTGGGCCTGCATGGATGTCAGCAGGGCATGAGGGAGAAGGCCCAAGTGAATAGGTGTGTCTGTGTGAGTGTGTGTGTGAGTGATGTATGTTGTTAAGCTATGGAATTAATTGTACAGCATTGGATTGGTGTTGGCATGGGGTAGAGGGAGTTTACATATACCAGTCATTTCCTTTTAAATCCATGAAGGGAAGTGGACAAGTTCACACTTAGAAAGGAGATAATAGTTCCACACCTCATGTGTCCTGATAACTACAGGAATGGAACCATATTGAGGTTGGCTGCTTTCTATACGGTTTGATGGGAGAGAGAGAGAGAGAGAGAGAGAGACAGAGACAGAGACAGAGAGAGAGAGAGAGAGAGAGAGAGAGAGAGAGAGAGAGAGAGAGAGAGAGAGAGAGAGAGAGAGAGAGAGAGAGAGAGAGAGAGAGAGAGAGAGAGAGAGAGAGAGAGAGAGAGAGAGAGAGAGAGAGGACATCAGGTAAAGTTCTGGAGATGAGGGAATATGTGTGCAGAAAGAAACCCTCCAGTATGGTTAACCCCAGTTAGGCCCAGTATGGACTATCAATACAAGTGACCATTTAGAATGTGACCCAGTTCAATGGGTCTTAACAGAACTGGGGGATGTCAGCCATGAAGTTGTCTAAACACAACTGGAATATAATTTGTTTGTGATTCATTGTTAATGGATTTTCCATTAGGAACACAGGGGGAAAACCTAACACAACAACACACATAACACACAACCAATAAAAACAAAGGGGGAGGAAACCACTAAAGTCATTAGCATATTGTCATTTTCTAACGACAGGGAGAAAACATGTAAAATCTAGAAGACTACTTTAGATCTGGTCAGAAGAAGCCTAGTGCACTACGTAGGGAACAGGGAGAGATTTGGGACAGAGACAGTAACTCCTGTATGGAAATCTTCATTCTAATGACAGTGAGCAAATCTCCACCCTATTCCCTATGTAGTGCACTACTTTAGATCTGATCAGAAGTAGCCTAGTGCACTACGTAGGGAACAGGGTGTCATTTGGGCCAGAGTCAGTAACTCCCCTGGGTATGAATTGTCTCTCTATCTTATCTGTCTATGCTTGGTTGACCTAGCAACTGGGTCTGTTTTAATGTCCAGACAGCATGTACCCAACAGTGAGGTCAGTGGGATTGGAGAGAGTCCCCTCTCCCTCTCTCTGTCTCCTCCCGAGTATCATTTCTTACTCGGCAGGATCCGTCCACGTTTTCGGAGGGCTCCTGGCAAGCGGGGAGTCGCCGACCCGCGTTCAATGTGCCGGTCCGCTTAGCGAGTGCGTCCCGCACGCCCCCATGTCTTCTTTTTTTCATTTTCATATTTTTTTTTCTGCTTCAAAGTAGATTAAGTCAGCTTCTCCAACATTCCGGTTTTTTCTCTGCTTCAAAGTAGATTAAGTGAAGCTTCACCTCCATTCAGAGCCTGCTGATCTTCACATATGTTGCTCTTTATATGCCCCCCAACCATAATCTGGAAATATATTAATTTCAGACTTCTGGACATAAAACTTACATATTGTGTAAACCACACACAGACATGTGAAATCCCTTAGCTAGATGAGCCTCAAACATCAGAGCAATGGCCTAGGCGACAACACCTTGGGTGGGCAATTGTCTTCCAAATGAATGTTCATATATAACACGCCATTCTCCAAATCAATATTTCTATATAACATGCCATTCTCCTTGCATTATGCTGTTGGGTCAGGGAGGAGGGAGGTTGCAATGCTGGGAAAAACACCTCCACAGCAGATCAACACAGCATTGCAACATTTTTCGAATGAAAGTAACAGCGCCCTTGGGCACCCCTGTAGTTTATTTTTAGTCATTTAGCAGACACTCTTATCCAGAGTGACTTAATATATTTTTTGTGTAATTATTTTTTTCATACCTGCCCCCCAGTGGGAATCAAACCCTAAACCCTGGCATTGCAAATACCATGCTCTACAAACTGAGCCTCCTCATCCCTGCCACAATTCAGACTACTGGACATAATTATAATGTCTATCTAAACCTAACGGCTTGTGAAACCCCCACACAGAGGTGTGAAATTCCTCAACTTGAGGAGCTTCAAACATCAGAACAATGGCCTGACAACACCTGAGACATTTTTTAGGAAGATGGCATCATCTGGTTCTATTGCCAACATGATTAGCTAAGTTATAAAAAAGTATATTACAGAGTTAGGCTTTCACAATAACATTCCTGGAAACAGATTGTAATTTTGATGCGCATAGGAATCATGAGTGCATTCAGGTGCGTATGCCACGGCTAAGTTTATTCACAGTAGACAAACAGGCTCATTCTGTTCAGAATAACCCAGGGTATGACGTCATGTCATCTTGTAACTATACATCAAATATAGTGATCATAAATGTTGACACTGTATTTGACATGAGTTTTATAATAAGAAAATTTGAAGTGCACATTTGGACTCATGGGTGTTTTGCTTGCTTGTATGACATCAAAGCAGTATTTATTATAGTCCTCAACGTCTCATCTTTCAAAATACATTTAGTCCTCTGAAGCGTAGAGCCTGTGGTCTGAAGTCATGTATAGCATGTTACTGTACAGCCACTGCGTACCAATTTAGGCGTTTATCAGTGCCATTTTCAACCTGTATACTTTAAAGGGCTACATACAAATTGTGCAACAATATTGCATTTTTAAAAGCCTGTTATATTAAATGAAGTGCCCAGGATAGAGAAAGAGAGAGTGAAAACAGTGGAGTGAGACAGAACGAGAGAGAGAGAGAGAGCTGTGAAGAGAGAGAAAGAGTGAAAACAGTGGAGTAAGAGAGAGAGAGAGAGAGAGAGAGAGAGAGAGAGAGAACTGTCCACAATGTTAATAGGAACAAAGATTTGTGTTCCTAGGTTAGGGCCCTTAATATGGAATACATTAAATAGAGTGGTTAGAATATATAAAGGGTAACAGTTTCTATGAAGTACATCCAGTCGTCTGAAAAAGATTGGGCACCCCTCTGAGGCTGCATAATAATTTACTCTGTCGTCACAGAAAATGATCACAGTGGCATGCCATTCATTTTCTAATAAAAGCTGAGTAATGGGCTATTGTCCAGACAAAGATTTTTAGTGTAGCAATATTAAGTTGTATGAAATTAAATCAGATGTGAAAAATAGGCTATGCCTCAGCCCAATAGGGAATGTCCTCTTGGTGTAACGGTCAAGCTGTTGCTTTCTCCCGCGGTAGACCTGGTTCATATCCCGTCGGTTACATTAAGCAGTCTATTCTCTGAAAATAGTCCAGACAGCATGTACCCAACAGTGAGGTCAGTGGGATTGGAGAGAGTCCCCTCTCCCTCTCTCTGTCTCCTCCCGAGTATCATTTCTTACTCGGCAGGATCCGTCCACGTTTTCGGAGGGCTCCTGGCAAGCGGGGAGTCGCCGACCCGCGTTCAATGTGCCGGTCCGCTTAGCGAGTGCGTCCCGCACGCCCCCATGTCTTCTTTTTTTTCATTTTCATATTTTTGAAAAAATAATTTTTCATTTTTTTTTTCTGCTTCAAAGTAGATTAAGTCAGCTTTTCCAACATTCCGTTTTTTTCTCTGCTTCAAAGTAGATTAAGTGAAGCTTCACCTCCATTCAGAGCCTGCTGATCTTCACATATGTTGCTCTTTATATGCCCCCCAACCATAATCTGGAAATATATTAATTTCAGACTTCTGGACATAAAACTTACATATTGTGAAAACCACACACAGACATGTGAAATCCCTTAGCTAGATGAGCCTCAAACATCAGAGCAATGGCCTAGGCGACAACACCTTGGGTGGGCAATTGTCTTCCAAATGAATGTTCATATATAACACGCCATTCTCCAAATCAATATTTCTATATAACATGCCATTCTCCTTGCATTATGCTGTTGGGTCATGGAGGAGGGAGGTTGCAATGCTGGGAAAAACACCTCCACAGGAGATCAACACAGCATTGCAACATTTTTCGAATGAAAGTAACAGCGCCCTTGGGCACCCCTGTAGTTTATTTTTAGTCATTTAGCAGACACTCTTATCCAGAGTGACTTAATATATTTTTTGTGTAATTATTTTTTTCATACCTGCCCCCCAGTGGGAATCAAACCCTAAACCCTGGCATTGCAAATACCATGCTCTACAAACTGAGCCTCATCCCTGCCACAATTCAGACTACTTGACATAATTATAATTCCTATCTAAACCTAACGGCTTGTGAAACCCCCACACAGAGGTGTGAAATTCCTCAACTTGAGGAGCTTCAAACATCAGAACAATGGCCTGACAACACCTGAGACATTTTTTAGGAAGATGGCATCATCTGGTTCTATTGCCAACATGATTAGCAAAGTTATAAAAAAAAGTATATTACAGAGTTAGGCTTTCACAATAACATTCCTGGAAACAGATTGTAATTTTGATGCGCATAGGAATCATGAGTGCATTCAGGTGCGTATGCCACGGCTAAGTTTATTCACAGTAGACAAACAGGCTCATTCTGTTCAGAATAACCCAGGGTATGACGTCATGTCATCTTGTAACTATACATCAAATATAGTGATCATAAATGTTGACACTGTATTTGACATGAGTTTTATAATAAGAACATTTGAAGTGCACATTTGGACTCATGGGTGTTTTGCTTGCTTGTATGACATCAAAGCAGTATTTATTATAGTCCTCAACGTCTCATCTTTCAAAATACATTTAGTCCTCTGAAGCGTAGAGCCTGTGGTCTGAAGTCATGTATAGCATGTTACTGTACAGCCACTGCGTACCAATTTAGGCGTTTATCAGTGCCATTTTCAACCTGTATACTTTAAAGGGCTACATACAAATTGTGCAACAATATTGCATTTTTAAAAGCCTGTTATATTAAATGAAGTGCCCAGGATAGAGAAAGAGAGAGTTAAAACAGTGGAGTGAGACAGAACGAGAGAGAAAGTGAATTGTGAGAAGAGAGAGAGTGAAAACAGTGGAGTGAGTCAGAGCGAAAGAGAGAGAGAGCTGTGAAGAGAGAGAAAGAGTGAAAACAGTGGAGTAAGAGAGAGAGAGAGAGAGAGAGAGAGAGAGAGAGAAAGAGAGAGAGAACTGTCCACAATGTTAATAGGAACAAAGATTTGTGTTCCTAGGTTAGGGCCCTTAATATGGAATACATTAAATAGAGTGGTTAGAATATATAAAGGGTAACAGTTTCTATGAAGTACATCCAGTCGTCTGAAAAAGTTTGGGCACCCCTCTGAGGCTGCATAATAATTTACTCTGTCGTCACAGAAAATGATCACAGTGGCATGCCATTCATTTTCTAATAAAAGCTGAGTAATGGGCTATTGTCCAGACAAAGATTTTTAGTGTAGTAATATTAAGTTGTATGAAATTAAATCAGATGTGAAAAATAGGCTATGCCTCAGCCCAATAGGGAATGTCCTCTTGGTGTAACGGTCAAGCTGTTGCTTTCTCCCGCGGTAGACCTGGTTCATATCCCGTCGGTTACATTAAGCAGTATATTCTCTGAAAATAGTCCAGACAGCATGTACCCAACAGTGAGGTCAGTGGGATTGGAGAGAGTCCCCTCTCCCTCTCTCTGTCTCCTCCCGAGTATCATTTCTTACTCGGCAGGATCCGTCCACGTTTTCGGAGGGCTCCTGGCAAGCGGGGAGTCGCCGACCCGCGTTCAATGTGCCGGTCCGCTTAGCGAGTGCGTCCCGCACGCCCCCATGTCTTCTTTTTTTTCATTTTCATATTTTTGAAAAAATAATTTTTCATTTTTTTTTTCTGCTTCAAAGTAGATTAAGTCAGCTTCTCCAACATTCCGTTTTTTTCTCTGCTTCAAAGTAGATTAAGTGAAGCTTCACCTCCATTCAGAGCCTGCTGATCTTCACATATGTTGCTCTTTATATGCCCCCCAACCATAATCTGGAAATATATTAATTTCAGACTTCTGGACATAAAACTTACATATTGTGTAAACCACACACAGACATGTGAAATCCCTTAGCTAGATGAGCCTCAAACATCAGAGCAATGGCCTAGGCGACAACACCTTGGGTGGGCAATTGTCTTCCAAATGAATGTTCATATATAACACGCCATTCTCCAAATCAATATTTCTATATAACATGCCATTCTCCTTGCATTATGCTGTTGGGTCATGGAGGAGGGAGGTTGCAATGCTGGGAAAAACACCTCCACAGGAGATCAACACAGCATTGCAACATTTTTCGAATGAAAGTAACAGCGCCCTTGGGCACCCCTGTAGTTTATTTTTAGTCATTTAGCAGACACTCTTATCCAGAGTGACTTAATATATTTTTTGTGTAATTATTTTTTTCATACCTGCCCCCCAGTGGGAATCAAACCCTAAACCCTGGCATTGCAAATACCATGCTCTACAAACTGAGCCTCATCCCTGCCACAATTCAGACTACTTGACATAATTATAATTCCTATCTAAACCTAACGGCTTGTGAAACCCCCACACAGAGGTGTGAAATTCCTCAACTTGAGGAGCTTCAAACATCAGAACAATGGCCTGACAACACCTGAGACATTTTTTAGGAAGATGGCATCATCTGGTTCTATTGCCAACATGATTAGCTAAGTTATAAAAAAAAAAGTATATTACAGAGTTAGGCTTTCACAATAACATTCCTGGAAACAGATTGTAATTTTGATGCGCATAGGAATCATGAGTGCATTCAGGTGCGTATGCCACGGCTAAGTTTATTCACAGTAGACAAACAGGCTCATTCTGTTCAGAATAACCCAGGGTATGACGTCATGTCATCTTGTAACTATACATCAAATATAGTGATCATAAATGTTGACACTGTATTTGACATGAGTTTTATAATAAGAACATTTGAAGTGCACATTTGGACTCATGGGTGTTTTGCTTGCTTGTATGACATCAAAGCAGTATTTATTATAGTCCTCAACGTCTCATCTTTCAAAATACATTTAGTCCTCTGAAGCGTAGAGCCTGTGGTCTGAAGTCATGTATAGCATGTTACTGTACAGCCACTGCGTACCAATTTAGGCGTTTATCAGTGCCATTTTCAACCTGTATACTTTAAAGGGCTACATACAAATTGTGCAACAATATTGCATTTTTAAAAGCCTGTTATATTAAATGAAGTGCCCAGGATAGAGAAAGAGAGAGTGAAAACAGTGGAGTGAGACAGAACGAGAGAGAAAGTGAATTGTGAGAAGAGAGAGAGTGAAAACAGTGGAGTGAGTCAGAGCGAAAGAGAGAGAGAGCTGTGAAGAGAGAGAAAGAGTGAAAATAGTGGAGTAAGAGAGAGAGAGAGAGAGAGAGAGAGAGAAAGAGAGAGAGAAAGAGAGAGAGAACTGTCCACAATGTTAATAGGAACAAAGATTTGTGTTCCTAGGTTAGGGCCCTTAATATGGAATACATTAAATAGAGTGGTTAGAATATATAAAGGGTAACAGTTTCTATGAAGTACATCCAGTCGTCTGAAAAAGTTTGGGCACCCCTCTGAGGCTGCATAATAATTTACTCTGTCGTCACAGAAAATGATCACAGTGGCAAGCCATTCATTTTCTAATAAAAGCTGAGTAATGGGTTATTGTCCAGACAAAGATTTTTAGTGTAGCAATATTAAGTTGTATGAAATTAAATCAGATGTGAAAAATAGGCTATGCCTCAGCCCAATAGGGAATGTCCTCTTGGTGTAACGGTCAAGCTGTTGCTTTCTCCCGCGGTAGACCTGGTTCATATCCCGTCGGTTACATTAAGCAGTCTATTCTCTGAAAATAGTCCAGACAGCATGTACCCAACAGTGAGGTCAGTGGGATTGGAGAGAGTCCCCTCTCCCTCTCTCTGTCTCCTCCAGAGTATCATTTCTTACTCGGCAGGATCCGTCCACGTTTTCGGAGAGCTCCTGGCAAGCGGGGAGTCGCCGACCCGCGTTCAATGTGCCGGTCCGCTTAGCGAGTGCGTCCCGCACGCCCCCATGTCTTCTTTTTTTTCATTTTCATATTTTTGAAAAAATAATTTTTCATATTTTTTTTTCTGCTTCAAAGTAGATTAAGTCAGCTTCTCAAACATTCCGGGTTTTTTTCTGCTTCAAAGTAGATTAAGTGAAGCTTCACCTCCATTCAGAGCCTGCTGATCTTCACATATGTTGCTCTTTATATGCCCCCCAACCATAATCTGGAAATATATTAATTTCAGACTTCTGGACATAAAACTTACATATTGTGTAAACCACACACAGACATGTGAAATCCCTTAGCTAGATGAGCCTCAAACATCAGAGCAATGGCCTAGGCGACAACACCTTGGGTGGGCAATTGTCTTCCAAATGAATGTTCATATATAACACGCCATTCTCCAAATCAATATTTCTATATAACATGCCATTCTCCTTGCATTATGCTGTTGGGTCAGGGAGGAGGGAGGTTGCAATGCTGGGAAAAACACCTCCACAGCAGATCAACACAGCATTGCAACATTTTTCGAATGAAAGTAACAGCGCCCTTGGGCACCCCTGTAGTTTATTTTTAGTCATTTAGCAGACACTCTTATCCAGAGTGACTTAATATATTTTTTGTGTAATTATTTTTTTCATACCTGCCCCCCAGTGGGAATCAAACCCTAAACCCTGGCATTGCAAATACCATGCTCTACAAACTGAGCCTCCTCATCCCTGACACAATTCAGACTACTGGACATCATTATAATTCCTATCTAAACCTAACGGCTTGTGAAACCCCCACACAGAGGTGTGAAATCCCTCAACTTGAGGAGCTTCAAACATCAGAACAATGGCCTGACAACACCTGAGACATTTTTTAGGAAGATGGCATCATCTGGTTCTATTGCCAACATGATTAGCTAAGTTATAAAAAAGTATATTACAGAGTTAGGCTTTCACAATAACATTCCTGGAAACAGATTGTAATTTTGATGCGCATAGGAATCATGAGTGCATTCAGGTGCGTATGCCACGGCTAAGTTTATTCACACTAGACAAACAGGCTCATTCTGTTCAGAATAACCCAGGGTATGACGTCATGTCATCTTGTAACTATACATCAAATATAGTGATCATAAATGTTGACACTGTATTTGACATGAGTTTTATAATAAGAAAATGTGAAGTGCACATTTGGACTCATGGGTGTTTTGCTTGCTTGTATGACATCAAAGCAGTATTTATTATAGTCCTCAACGTCTCATCTTTCAAAATACATTTAGTCCTCTGAAGCGTAGAGCCTGTGGTCTGAAGTCATGTATAGCATGTTACTGTACAGCCACTGCGTACCAATTTAGGCGTTTATCAGTGCCATTTTCAACCTGTATACTTTAAAGGGCTACATACAAATTGTGCAACAATATTGCATTTTTAAAAGCCTGTTATATTAAATGAAGTGCCCTTTAATATAGACCACATGTAAAATTCAATAAATCAGATTGTCGAGTGAGGCAGAGAGAGAGTTGTGAGGATAGAGAAAGAGAGAGTGAAAACAGTGGAGTGAGACAGAACGAGAGAGAAAGTGAATTGTGAGAAGATCTCCACCCTATTCCCAATGTAGTGCACTACTTTAGATCTGATCAGAAGTAGCCTAGTGCACTACGTAGGGAACAGGGTGTCATTTGGGCCAGAGTCAGTAACTCCCCTGGGTATGAATTGTCTCTCTATCTTATCTGTCTATGCTTGGTTGACCTAGCAACTGGGTCTGTTTTAATGTCCAGACAGCATGTACCCAACAGTGAGGTCAGTGGGATTGGAGAGAGTCCCCTCTCCCTCTCTCTGTCTCCTCCCGAGTATCATTTCTTACTCGGCAGGATCCGTCCACGTTTTCGGAGGGCTCCTGGCAAGCGGGGAGTCGCCGACCCGCGTTCAATGTGCCGGTCCGCTTAGCGAGTGCGTCCCGCACGCCCCCATGTCTTCTTTTTTTTCATTTTCATATTTTTGAAAAAATAATTTTTCATTTTTTTTTTCTGCTTCAAAGTAGATTAAGTCAGCTTCTCCAACATTCCGTTTTTTTCTCTGCTTCAAAGTAGATTAAGTGAAGCTTCACCTCCATTCAGAGCCTGCTGATCTTCACATATGTTGCTCTTTATATGCCCCCCAACCATAATCTGGAAATATATTAATTTCAGACTTCTGGACATAAAACTTACATATTGTGTAAACCACACACAGACATGTGAAATCCCTTAGCTAGATGAGCCTCAAACATCAGAGCAATGGCCTAGGCGACAACACCTTGGGTGGGCAATTGTCTTCCAAATGAATGTTCATATATAACACGCCATTCTCCAAATCAATATTTCTATATAACATGCCATTCTCCTTGCATTATGCTGTTGGGTCATGGAGGAGGGAGGTTGCAATGCTGGGAAAAACACCTCCACAGGAGATCAACACAGCATTGCAACATTTTTCGAATGAAAGTAACAGCGCCCTTGGGCACCCCTGTAGTTTATTTTTAGTCATTTAGCAGACACTCTTATCCAGAGTGACTTAATATATTTTTTGTGTAATTATTTTTTTCATACCTGCCCCCCAGTGGGAATCAAACCCTAAACCCTGGCATTGCAAATACCATGCTCTACAAACTGAGCCTCATCCCTGCCACAATTCAGACTACTTGACATAATTATAATTCCTATCTAAACCTAACGGCTTGTGAAACCCCCACACAGAGGTGTGAAATTCCTCAACTTGAGGAGCTTCAAACATCAGAACAATGGCCTGACAACACCTGAGACATTTTTTAGGAAGATGGCATCATCTGGTTCTATTGCCAACATGATTAGCTAAGTTATAAAAAAAAAAGTATATTACAGAGTTAGGCTTTCACAATAACATTCCTGGAAACAGATTGTAATTTTGATGCGCATAGGAATCATGAGTGCATTCAGGTGCGTATGCCACGGCTAAGTTTATTCACAGTAGACAAACAGGCTCATTCTGTTCAGAATAACCCAGGGTATGACGTCATGTCATCTTGTAACTATACATCAAATATAGTGATCATAAATGTTGACACTGTATTTGACATGAGTTTTATAATAAGAACATTTGAAGTGCACATTTGGACTCATGGGTGTTTTGCTTGCTTGTATGACATCAAAGCAGTATTTATTATAGTCCTCAACGTCTCATCTTTCAAAATACATTTAGTCCTCTGAAGCGTAGAGCCTGTGGTCTGAAGTCATGTATAGCATGTTACTGTACAGCCACTGCGTACCAATTTAGGCGTTTATCAGTGCCATTTTCAACCTGTATACTTTAAAGGGCTACATACAAATTGTGCAACAATATTGCATTTTTAAAAGCCTGTTATATTAAATGAAGTGCCCAGGATAGAGAAAGAGAGAGTGAAAACAGTGGAGTGAGACAGAACGAGAGAGAAAGTGAATTGTGAGAAGAGAGAGAGTGAAAACAGTGGAGTGAGTCAGAGCGAAAGAGAGAGAGAGCTGTGAAGAGAGAGAAAGAGTGAAAATAGTGGAGTAAGAGAGAGAGAGAGAGAGAGAGAGAGAGAAAGAGAGAGAGAAAGAGAGAGAGAACTGTCCACAATGTTAATAGGAACAAAGATTTGTGTTCCTAGGTTAGGGCCCTTAATATGGAATACATTAAATAGAGTGGTTAGAATATATAAAGGGTAACAGTTTCTATGAAGTACATCCAGTCGTCTGAAAAAGTTTGGGCACCCCTCTGAGGCTGCATAATAATTTACTCTGTCGTCACAGAAAATGATCACAGTGGCAAGCCATTCATTTTCTAATAAAAGCTGAGTAATGGGTTATTGTCCAGACAAAGATTTTTAGTGTAGCAATATTAAGTTGTATGAAATTAAATCAGATGTGAAAAATAGGCTATGCCTCAGCCCAATAGGGAATGTCCTCTTGGTGTAACGGTCAAGCTGTTGCTTTCTCCTGCGGTAGACCTGGTTCATATCCCGTCGGTTACATTAAGCAGTCTATTCTCTGAAAATAGTCCAGACAGCATGTACCCAACAGTGAGGTCAGTGGGATTGGAGAGAGTCCCCTCTCCCTCTCTCTGTCTCCTCCCGAGTATCATTTCTTACTCGGCAGGATCCGTCCACGTTTTCGGAGGGCTCCTGGCAAGCGGGGAGTCGCCGACCCGCGTTCAATGTGCCGGTCCGCTTAGTGAGTGCGTCCCGCACGCCCCCATGTCTTCTTTTTTTTCATTTTCATATTTTTGAAAAGATAATTTTTCATTTTTTTTCTGCTTCAAAGTAGATTAAGTCAGCTTCTCCAACATTCCGTTTTTTTCTCTGCTTCAAAGTAGATTAAGTGAAGCTTCACCTCCATTCAGAGCCTGCTGATCTTCACATATGTTGCTCTTTATATGCCCCCCAACCATAATCTGGAAATATATTAATTTCAGACTTCTGGACATAAAACTTACATATTGTGTAAACCACACACAGACATGTGAAATCCCTTAGCTAGATGAGCCTCAAACATCAGAGCAATGGCCTAGGCGACAACACCTTGGGTGGGCAATTGTCTTCCAAATGAATGTTCATATATAACACGCCATTCTCCAAATCAATATTTCTATATAACATGCCATTCTCCTTGCATTATGCTGTTGGGTCAGGGAGGAGGGAGGTTGCAATGCTGGGAAAAACACCTCCACAGCAGATCAACACAGCATTGCAACATTTTTCGAATGAAAGTAACAGCGCCCTTGGGCACCCCTGTAGTTTATTTTTAGTCATTTAGCAGACACTCTTATCCAGAGTGACTTAATATATTTTTTGTGTAATTATTTTTTTCATACCTGCCCCCCAGTGGGAATCAAACCCTAAACCCTGGCATTGCAAATACCATGCTCTACAAACTGAGCCTCCTCATCCCTGACACAATTCAGACTACTGGACATCATTATAATTCCTATCTAAACCTAACGGCTTGTGAAACCCCCACACAGAGGTGTGAAATCCCTCAACTTGAGGAGCTTCAAACATCAGAACAATGGCCTGACAACACCTGAGACATTTTTTAGGAAGATGGCATCATCTGGTTCTATTGCCAACATGATTAGCTAAGTTATAAAAAAGTATATTACAGAGTTAGGCTTTCACAATAACATTCCTGGAAACAGATTGTAATTTTGATGCGCATAGGAATCATGAGTGCATTCAGGTGCGTATGCCACGGCTAAGTTTATTCACACTAGACAAACAGGCTCATTCTGTTCAGAATAACCCAGGGTATGACGTCATGTCATCTTGTAACTATACATCAAATATAGTGATCATAAATGTTGACACTGTATTTGACATGAGTTTTATAATAAGAAAATGTGAAGTGCACATTTGGACTCATGGGTGTTTTGCTTGCTTGTATGACATCAAAGCAGTATTTATTATAGTCCTCAACGTCTCATCTTTCAAAATACATTTAGTCCTCTGAAGCGTAGAGCCTGTGGTCTGAAGTCATGTATAGCATGTTACTGTACAGCCACTGCGTACCAATTTAGGCGTTTATCAGTGCCATTTTCAACCTGTATACTTTAAAGGGCTACATACAAATTGTGCAACAATATTGCATTTTTAAAAGCCTGTTATATTAAATGAAGTGCCCTTTAATATAGACCACATGTAAAATTCAATAAATCAGATTGTCGAGTGAGGCAGAGAGAGAGTTGTGAGGATAGAGAAAGAGAGAGTGAAAACAGTGGAGTGAGACAGAACGAGAGAGAAAGTGAATTGTGAGAAGATCTCCACCCTATTCCCAATGTAGTGCACTACTTTAGATCTGATCAGAAGTAGCCTAGTGCACTACGTAGGGAACAGGGTGTCATTTGGGCCAGATTCAGTAACTCCCCTGGGTATGAATTGTCTCTCTATCTTATCTGTCTATGCTTGGTTGACCTAGCAACTGGGTCTGTTTTAATGTCCAGACAGCATGTACCCAACAGTGAGGTCAGTGGGATTGGAGAGAGTCCCCTCTCCCTCTCTCTGTCTCCTCCCGAGTATCATTTCTTACTCGGCAGGATCCGTCCACGTTTTCGGAGGGCTCCTGGCAAGCGGGGAGTCGCCGACCCGCGTTCAATGTGCCGGTCCGCTTAGCGAGTGCGTCCCGCACGCCCCCATGTCTTCTTTTTTTTCATTTTCATATTTTTGAAAAGATAATTTTTCATTTTTTTTTCTGCTTCAAAGTAGATTAAGTGAAGCTTCACCTCCATTCAGAGCCTGCTGATCTTCACATATGTTGCTCTTTATATGCCCCCCAACCATAATCTGGAAATATATTAATTTCAGACTTCTGGACATAAAACTTACATATTGTGTAAACCACACACAGACATGTGAAATCCCTTAGCTAGATGAGCCTCAAACATCAGAGCAATGGCCTAGGCGACAACACCTTGGGTGGGCAATTGTCTTCCAAATGAATGTTCATATATAACACGCCATTCTCCAAATCAATATTTCTATATAACATGCCATTCTCCTTGCATTATGCTGTTGGGTCATGGAGGAGGGAGGTTGCAATGCTGGGAAAAACACCTCCACAGGAGATCAACACAGCATTGCAACATTTTTCGAATGAAAGTAACAGCGCCCTTGGGCACCCCTGTAGTTTATTTTTAGTCATTTAGCAGACACTCTTATCCAGAGTGACTTAATATATTTTTTGTGTAATTATTTTTTTCATACCTGCCCCCCAGTGGGAATCAAACCCTAAACCCTGGCATTGCAAATACCATGCTCTACAAACTGAGCCTCATCCCTGCCACAATTCAGACTACTTGACATAATTATAATTCCTATCTAAACCTAACGGCTTGTGAAACCCCCACACAGAGGTGTGAAATTCCTCAACTTGAGGAGCTTCAAACATCAGAACAATGGCCTGACAACACCTGAGACATTTTTTAGGAAGATGGCATCATCTGGTTCTATTGCCAACATGATTAGCTAAGTTATAAAAAAAAGTATATTACAGAGTTAGGCTTTCACAATAACATTCCTGGAAACAGATTGTAATTTTGATGCGCATAGGAATCATGAGTGCATTCAGGTGCGTATGCCACGGCTAAGTTTATTCACAGTAGACAAACAGGCTCATTCTGTTCAGAATAACCCAGGGTATGACGTCATGTCATCTTGTAACTATACATCAAATATAGTGATCATAAATGTTGACACTGTATTTGACATGAGTTTTATAATAAGAACATTTGAAGTGCACATTTGGACTCATGGGTGTTTTGCTTGCTTGTATGACATCAAAGCAGTATTTATTATAGTCCTCAACGTCTCATCTTTCAAAATACATTTAGTCCTCTGAAGCGTAGAGCCTGTGGTCTGAAGTCATGTATAGCATGTTACTGTACAGCCACTGCGTACCAATTTAGGCGTTTATCAGTGCCATTTTCAACCTGTATACTTTAAAGGGCTACATACAAATTGTGCAACAATATTGCATTTTTAAAAGCCTGTTATATTAAATGAAGTGCCCAGGATAGAGAAAGAGAGAGTGAAAACAGTGGAGTGAGACAGAACGAGAGAGAAAGTGAATTGTGAGAAGAGAGAGAGTGAAAACAGTGGAGTGAGTCAGAGCGAAAGAGAGAGAGAGCTGTGAAGAGAGAGAAAGAGTGAAAATAGTGGAGTAAGAGAGAGAGAGAGAGAGAGAGAGAAAGAGAGAGAGAAAGAGAGAGAGAACTGTCCACAATGTTAATAGGAACAAAGATTTGTGTTCCTAGGTTAGGGCCCTTAATATGGAATACATTAAATAGAGTGGTTAGAATATATAAAGGGTAACAGTTTCTATGAAGTACATCCAGTCGTCTGAAAAAGTTTGGGCACCCCTCTGAGGCTGCATAATAATTTACTCTGTCGTCACAGAAAATGATCACAGTGGCAAGCCATTCATTTTCTAATAAAAGCTGAGTAATGGGTTATTGTCCAGACAAAGATTTTTAGTGTAGCAATATTAAGTTGTATGAAATTAAATCAGATGTGAAAAATAGGCTATGCCTCAGCCCAATAGGGAATGTCCTCTTGGTGTAACGGTCAAGCTGTTGCTTTCTCCCGCGGTAGACCTGGTTCATATCCCGTCGGTTACATTAAGCAGTATATTCTCTGAAAATAGTCCAGACAGCATGTACCCAACAGTGAGGTCAGTGGGATTGGAGAGAGTCCCCTCTCCCTCTCTCTGTCTCCTCCCGAGTATCATTTCTTACTCGGCAGGATCCGTCCACGTTTTCGGAGGGCTCCTGGCAAGCGGGGAGTCGCCGACCCGCGTTCAATGTGCCGGTCCGCTTAGTGAGTGCGTCCCGCACGCCCCCATGTCTTCTTTTTTTTCATTTTCATATTTTTGAAAAGATAATTTTTCATTTTTTTTCTGCTTCAAAGTAGATTAAGTCAGCTTCTCCAACATTCCGTTTTTTTCTCTGCTTCAAAGTAGATTAAGTGAAGCTTCACCTCCATTCAGAGCCTGCTGATCTTCACATATGTTGCTCTTTATATGCCCCCCAACCATAATCTGGAAATATATTAATTTCAGACTTCTGGACATAAAACTTACATATTGTGTAAACCACACACAGACATGTGAAATCCCTTAGCTAGATGAGCCTCAAACATCAGAGCAATGGCCTAGGCGACAACACCTTGGGTGGGCAATTGTCTTCCAAATGAATGTTCATATATAACACGCCATTCTCCAAATCAATATTTCTATATAACATGCCATTCTCCTTGCATTATGCTGTTGGGTCATGGAGGAGGGAGGTTGCAATGCTGGGAAAAACACCTCCACAGGAGATCAACACAGCATTGCAACATTTTTCGAATGAAAGTAACAGCGCCCTTGGGCACCCCTGTAGTTTATTTTTAGTCATTTAGCAGACACTCTTATCCAGAGTGACTTAATATATTTTTTGTGTAATTATTTTTTTCATACCTGCCCCCCAGTGGGAATCAAACCCTAAACCCTGGCATTGCAAATACCATGCTCTACAAACTGAGCCTCATCCCTGCCACAATTCAGACTACTTGACATAATTATAATTCCTATCTAAACCTAACGGCTTGTGAAACCCCCACACAGAGGTGTGAAATTCCTCAACTTGAGGAGCTTCAAACATCAGAACAATGGCCTGACAACACCTGAGACATTTTTTAGGAAGATGGCATCATCTGGTTCTATTGCCAACATGATTAGCTAAGTTATAAAAAAAAGTATATTACAGAGTTAGGCTTTCACAATAACATTCCTGGAAACAGATTGTAATTTTGATGCGCATAGGAATCATGAGTGCATTCAGGTGCGTATGCCACGGCTAAGTTTATTCACAGTAGACAAACAGGCTCATTCTGTTCAGAATAACCCAGGGTATGACGTCATGTCATCTTGTAACTATACATCAAATATAGTGATCATAAATGTTGACACTGTATTTGACATGAGTTTTATAATAAGAACATTTGAAGTGCACATTTGGACTCATGGGTGTTTTGCTTGCTTGTATGACATCAAAGCAGTATTTATTATAGTCCTCAACGTCTCATCTTTCAAAATACATTTAGTCCTCTGAAGCGTAGAGCCTGTGGTCTGAAGTCATGTATAGCATGTTACTGTACAGCCACTGCGTACCAATTTAGGCGTTTATCAGTGCCATTTTCAACCTGTATACTTTAAAGGGCTACATACAAATTGTGCAACAATATTGCATTTTTAAAAGCCTGTTATATTAAATGAAGTGCCCAGGATAGAGAAAGAGAGAGTGAAAACAGTGGAGTGAGACAGAACGAGAGAGAAAGTGAATTGTGAGAAGAGAGAGAGTGAAAACAGTGGAGTGAGTCAGAGCGAAAGAGAGAGAGAGCTGTGAAGAGAGAGAAAGAGTGAAAATAGTGGAGTAAGAGAGAGAGAGAGAGAAAGAGAGAGAGAAAGAGAGAGAGAACTGTCCACAATGTTAATAGGAACAAAGATTTGTGTTCCTAGGTTAGGGCCCTTAATATGGAATACATTAAATAGAGTGGTTAGAATATATAAAGGGTAACAGTTTCTATGAAGTACATCCAGTCGTCTGAAAAAGTTTGGGCACCCCTCTGAGGCTGCATAATAATTTACTCTGTCGTCACAGAAAATGATCACAGTGGCAAGCCATTCATTTTCTAATAAAAGCTGAGTAATGGGTTATTGTCCAGACAAAGATTTTTAGTGTAGTAATATTAAGTTGTATGAAATTAAATCAGATGTGAAAAATAGGCTATGCCTCAGCCCAATAGGGAATGTCCTCTTGGTGTAACGGTCAAGCTGTTGCTTTCTCCCGCGGTAGACCTGGTTCATATCCCGTCGGTTACATTAAGCAGTCTATTCTCTGAAAATAGTCCAGACAGCATGTACCCAACAGTGAGGTCAGTGGGATTGGAGAGAGTCCCCTCTCCCTCTCTCTGTCTCCTCCAGAGTATCATTTCTTACTCGGCAGGATCCGTCCACGTTTTCGGAGGGCTCCTGGCAAGCGGGGAGTCGCCGACCCGCGTTCAATGTGCCGGTCCGCTTAGCGAGTGCGTCAAGGACGCCCTCATGTCTTCATTTTTTTCATTTTCATATTTTAGAAAAAATACTTTTTCATATTTTTTTTTCTGCTTCAAAGTAGATTAAGTGAAGCTTCACCTCCATTCAGAGCCTGCTGATCTTCACATATGTTGCTCTTTATATGCCCCCCAACCATAATCTGGAAATATATTCATTTCAGACTTCTGGACATAAAACTTACATATTGTGTAAACCACACACAGACATGTGAAATCCCTTAGCTAGATGAGCCTCAAACATCAGAGCAATGGCCTAGGCGACAACACCTTGGGTGGGCAATTGTCTTCCAAATGAATGTTCATATATAACACGCCATTCTCCAAATCAATATTTCTATATAACATGCCATTCTCCTTGCATTATGCTGTTGGGTCAGGGAGGAGGGAGGTTGCAATGCTGGGAAAAACACCTCCACAGCAGATCAACACAGCATTGCAACATTTTTCGAATGAAAGTAACAGCGCCCTTGGGCACCCCTGTAGTTTATTTTTAGTCATTTAGCAGACACTCTTATCCAGAGTGACTTAATATATTTTTTGTGTAATTATTTTTTTCATACCTGCCCCCCAGTGGGAATCAAACCCTAAACCCTGGCATTGCAAATACCATGCTCTACAAACTGAGCCTCCTCATCCCTGCCACAATTCAGACTGCTGGACATAATTATAATTCCTATCTAAACCTAACGGCTTGTGAAACCCCCACACAGAGGTGTGAAATTCCTAAACTTGAGGAGCTTCAAACATCAGAACAATGGCCTGACAACACCTGAGACATTTTTTAGGAAGATGGCATCATCTGGTTCTATTGCCAACATGATTAGCTAAGTTATAAAAAAGTATATTACAGAGTTAGGCTTTCACAATAACATTCCTGGAAACAGATTGTAATTTTGATGCGCATAGGAATCATGAGTGCATTCAGGTGCGTATGCCACGGCTAAGTTTATTCACAGTAGACAAACAGGCTCATTCTGTTCAGAATAACCCAGGGTATGACGTCATGTCATCTTGTAACTATACATCAAATATAGTGATCATAAATGTTGACACTGTATTTGACATGAGTTTTATAATAAGAAAATTTGAAGTGCACATTTGGACTCATGGGTGTTTTGCTTGCTTGTATGACATCAAAGCAGTATTTATTATAGTCCTCAACGTCTCATCTTTCAAAATACATTTAGTCCTCTGAAGCGTAGAGCCTGTGGTCTGAAGTCATGTATAGCATGTTACTGTACAGCCACTGCGTACCAATTTAGGCGTTTATCAGTGCCATTTTCAACCTGTATACTTTAAAGGGCTACATACAAATTGTGCAACAATATTGCATTTTTAAAAACCTGTTATTTTAAATGAAGTGCCCAGGATAGAGAAAGAGAGAGTGAAAACAGTGGAGTGAGACAGAACGAGAGAGAGAGAGAGCTGTGAAGAGAGAGAAAGAGTGAAAACAGTGGAGTAAGAGAGAGAGAGAGAGAGAGAGAGAGAGAGAGAGAGAGAGAGAACTGTCCACAATGTTAATAGGAACAAATATTTGTGTTCCTAGGTTAGGGCCCTTAATATGGAATACATTAAATAGAGTGGTTAGAATATATAAAGGGTAACAGTTTCTATGAAGTACATCCAGTCGTCTGAAAAAGTTTGGGCACCCCTCTGAGGCTGCATAATAATTTACTCTGTCGTCACAGAAAATGATCACAGTGGCATGCCATTCATTTTCTAATAAAAGCTGAGTAATGGGCTATTGTCCAGACAAAGATTTTTAGTGTAGCAATATTAAGTTGTATGAAATTAAATCAGATGTGAAAAATAGGCTATGCCTCAGCCCAATAGGGAATGTCCTCTTGGTGTAACGGTCAAGCTGTTGCTTTCTCCCGCGGTAGACCTGGTTCATATCCCGTCGGTTACATTAAGCAGTCTATTCTCTGAAAATAGTCCAGACAGCATGTACCCAACAGTGAGGTCAGTGGGATTGGAGAGAGTCCCCTCTCCCTCTCTCTGTCTCCTCCCGAGTATCATTTCTCACTCGGCAGGATCCGTCCACGTTTTCGGAGGGCTCCTGGCAAGCGGGGAGTCGCCGACCCGCGTTCAATGTGCCGGTCCGCTTAGCGAGTGCGTCCCGCACGCCCCCATGTCTTCTTTTTTTTCATTTTCATATTTTTGAAAAAATAATTTTTCATTTTTTTTTTCTGCTTCAAAGTAGATTAAGTCAGCTTCTCCAACATTCCGTTTTTTTCTCTGCTTCAAAGTAGATTAAGTGAAGCTTCACCTCCATTCAGAGCCTGCTGATCTTCACATATGTTGCTCTTTATATGCCCCCCAACCATAATCTGGAAATATATTAATTTCAGACTTCTGGACATAAAACTTACATATTGTGTAAACCACACACCGACATGTGAAATCCCTTAGCTAGATGAGCCTCAAACATCAGAGCAATGGCCTAGGCGACAACACCTTGGGTGGGCAATTGTCTTCCAAATGAATGTTCATATATAACACGCCATTCTCCAAATCAATATTTCTATATAACATGCCATTCTCCTTGCATTATGGTGTTGGGTCAGGGAGGAGGGAGGTTGCAATGCTGGGAAAAACATCTCCACAGCAGATCAACACAGCATTGCAACATTTTTCGAATGAAAGTAACAGCGCCCTTGGGCACCCCTGTAGTTTATTTTTAGTCATTTAGCAGACACTCTTATCCAGAGTGACTTAATATATTTTTTGTGTAATTATTTTTTTAATACCTGCCCCCCAGTGGGAATCAAACCCTAAACCCTGGCATTGCAAATACCATGCTCTACAAACTGAGCCTCCTCATCCCTGCCACAATTCAGACTGCTGGACATAATTATAATTCCTATCTAAACCTAACGGCTTGTGAAACCCCCACACAGAGGTGTGAAATTCCTAAACTTGAGGAGCTTCAAACATCAGAACAATGGCCTGACAACACCTGAGACATTTTTTAGGAAGATGGCATCATCTGGTTCTATTGCCAACATGATTAGCTAAGTTATAAAAAAGTATATTACAGAGTTAGGCTTTCACAATAACATTCCTGGAAACAGATTGTAATTTTGATGCGCATAGGAATCATGAGTGCATTCAGGTGCGTATGCCACGGCTAAGTTTATTCACAGTAGACAAACAGGCTCATTCTGTTCAGAATAACCCAGGGTATGACGTCATGTCATCTTGTAACTATACATCAAATATAGTGATCATAAATGTTGACACTGTATTTGACATGAGTTTTATAATAAGAAAATTTGAAGTGCACATTTGGACTCATGGGTGTTTTGCTTGCTTGTATGACATCAAAGCAGTATTTATTATAGTCCTCAACGTCTCATCTTTCAAAATACATTTAGTCCTCTGAAGCGTAGAGCCTGTGGTCTGAAGTCATGTATAGCATGTTACTGTACAGCCACTGCGTACCAATTTAGGCGTTTATCAGTGCCATTTTCAACCTGTATACTTTAAAGGGCTACATACAAATTGTGCAACAATATTGCATTTTTAAAAACCTGTTATTTTAAATGAAGTGCCCAGGATAGAGAAAGAGAGAGTGAAAACAGTGGAGTGAGACAGAACGAGAGAGAGAGAGAGCTGTGAAGAGAGAGAAAGAGTGAAAACAGTGGAGTAAGAGAGAGAGAGAGAGAGAGAACTGTCCACAATGTTAATAGGAACAAATATTTGTGTTCCTAGGTTAGGGCCCTTAATATGGAATACATTAAATAGAGTGGTTAGAATATATAAAGGGTAACAGTTTCTATGAAGTACATCCAGTCGTCTGAAAAAGTTTGGGCACCCCTCTGAGGCTGCATAATAATTTACTCTGTCGTCACAGAAAATGATCACAGTGGCATGCCATTCATTTTCTAATAAAAGCTGAGTAATGGGCTATTGTCCAGACAAAGATTTTTAGTGTAGCAATATTAAGTTGTATGAAATTAAATCAGATGTGAAAAATAGGCTATGCCTCAGCCCAATAGGGAATGTCCTCTTGGTGTAACGGTCAAGCTGTTGCTTTCTCCCGCGGTAGACCTGGTTCATATCCCGTCGGTTACATTAAGCAGTCTATTCTCTGAAAATAGTCCAGACAGCATGTACCCAACAGTGAGGTCAGTGGGATTGGAGAGAGTCCCCTCTCCCTCTCTCTGTCTCCTCCCGAGTATCATTTCTTACTCGGCAGGATCCGTCCACGTTTTCGGAGGGCTCCTGGCAAGCGGGGAGTCGCCGACCCGCGTTCAATGTGCCGGTCCGCTTAGCGAGTGCGTCCCGCACGCCCCCATGTCTTCTTTTTTTTCATTTTCATATTTTTGAAAAAATAATTTTTCATTTTTTTTTTCTGCTTCAAAGTAGATTAAGTCAGCTTCTCCAACATTCCGTTTTTTTCTCTGCTTCAAAGTAGATTAAGTGAAGCTTCACCTCCATTCAGAGCCTGCTGATCTTCACATATGTTGCTCTTTATATGCCCCCCAACCATAATCTGGAAATATATTAATTTCAGACTTCTGGACATAAAACTTACATATTGTGTAAACCACACACAGACATGTGAAATCCCTTAGCTAGATGAGCCTCAAACATCAGAGCAATGGCCTAGGCGACAACACCTTGGGTGGGCAATTGTCTTCCAAATGAATGTTCATATATAACACACCATTCTCCAAATCAATATTTCTATATAACATGCCATTCTCCTTGCATTATGCTGTTGGGTCAGGGAGGAGGGAGGTTGCAATGCTGGGAAAAACACCTCCACAGCAGATCAACACAGCATTGCAACATTTTTCGAATGAAAGTAACAGCGCCCTTGGGCACCCCTGTAGTTTATTTTTAGTCATTTAGCAGACACTCTTATCCAGAGTGACTTAATATATTTTTTGTGTAATAATTTTTTTCATACCTGCCCCCCAGTGGGAATCAAACCCTAAACCCTGGCATTGCAAATACCATGCTCTACAAACTGAGCCTCCTCATCCCTGCCACAATTCAGACTACTGGACATAATTATAATTCCTATCTAAACCTAACGGATTGTGAAACCCCCACACAGAGGTGTGAAATTCCTCAACTTGAGGAGCTTCAAACATCAGAACAATGGCCTGACAACACCTGAGACATTTTTTAGGAAGATGGCATCATCTGGTTCTATTGCCAACATGATTAGCTAAGTTATAAAAAAGTATATTACAGAGTTAGGCTTTCACAATAACATTCCTGGAAACAGATTGTAATTTTGATGCGCATAGGAATCATGAGTGCATTCAGGTGCGTATGCCACGGCTAAGTTTATTCACAGTAGACAAACAGGCTCATTATGTTCAGAATAACCCAGGGTATGACGTCATGTCATCTTGTAACTATACATCAAATATAGTGATCATAAATGTTGACACTGTATTTGACATGAGTTTTATAATAAGAAAATTTGAAGTGCACATTTGGACTCATGGGTGTTTTGCTTGCTTGTATGACATCAAAGCACTATTTATTATAGTCCTCAACGTCTCATCTTTCAAAATACATTTAGTCCTCTGAAGCGTAGAGCCTGTGGTCTGAAGTCATGTATAGCATGTTACTGTACAGCCACTGCGTACCAATTTAGGCGTTTATCAGTGCCATTTTCAACCTGTATACTTTAAAGGGCTACATACAAATTGTGCAACAATATTGCATTTTTAAAAGCCTGTTATATTAAATGAAGTGCCCAGGATAGAGAAAGAGAGAGTGAAAACAGTGGAGTGAGACAGAACGAGAGAGAGAGAGAGCTGTGAAGAGAGAGAAAGAGTGAAAACAGTGGAGTAAGAGAGAGAGAGAGAGAGAGAGAGAGAGAGAGAACTGTCCACAATGTTAATAGGAACAAAGATTTGTGTTCCTAGGTTAGGGCCCTTAATATGGAATACATTAAATAGAGTGGTTAGAATATATAAAGGGTAACAGTTTCTATGAAGTACATCCAGTCGTCTGAAAAAGTTTGGGCACCCCTCTGAGGCTGCATAATAATTTACTCTGTCGTCACAGAAAATGATCACAGTGGCATGCCATTCATTTTCTAATAAAAGCTGAGTAATGGGCTATTGTCCAGACAAAGATTTTTAGTGTAGCAATATTAAGTTGTATGAAATTAAATCAGATGTGAAAAATAGGCTATGCCTCAGCCCAATAGGGAATGTCCTCTTGGTGTAACGGTCAAGCTGTTGCTTTCTCCCGCGGTAGACCTGGTTCATATCCCGTCGGTTACATTAAGCAGTCTATTCTCTGAAAATAGTCCAGACAGCATGTACCCAACAGTGAGGTCAGTGGGATTGGAGAGAGTCCACTCTCCCTCTCTCTGTCCCCTCCCGAGTATAATTTCTTACTCGGCAGGATCCGTCCACGTTTTCGGAGGGCTCCTGGCAAGCGGGGAGTCGCCGACCCGCGTTCAATGTGCCGGTCCGCTTAGCGAGTGCGTCCCGCACGCCCCCATGTCTTCTTTTTTTTCATTTTCATACTTTTGAAAAAATAATTTTTCATTTTTTTTTTCTGCTTCAAAGTAGATTAAGTCAGCTTCTCCAACATTCCGTTTTTTTCTCTGCTTCAAAGTAGATTAAGTGAAGCTTCACCTCCATTCAGAGCCTGCTGATCTTCACATATGTTGCTCTTTATATGCCCCCCAACCATAATCTGGAAATATATTCATTTCAGACTTCTGGACATAAAACTTACATATTGTGTAAACCACACACAGACATGTGAAATCCCTTAGCTAGATGAGCCTCAAACATCAGAGCAATGGCCTAGGCGACAACACCTTGGGTGGGCAATTGTCTTCCAAATGAATGTTCATATATAACACGCCATTCTCCAATTCAATATTTCTATATAACGTGCCATTCTCCTTGCATTATGCTGTTGGGTCAGGGAGGAGGGAGGTTGCAATGCTGGGAAAAACACCTCCACAGCAGATCAACACAGCATTGCAACATTTTTCGAATGAAAGTAACAGCGCCCTTGGGCACCCCTGTAGTTTATTTTTAGTCATTTAGCAGACACTCTTATCCAGAGTGACTTAATATATTTTTTGTGTAATTATTTTTTTCATACCTGCCCCCCAGTGGGAATCAAACCCTAAACCCTGGCATTGCAAATACCATGCTCTACAAACTGAGCCTCCTCATCCCTGCCACAATTCAGACTGCTGGACATAATTATAATTCCTATCTAAACCTAACGGCTTGTGAAACCCCCACACAGAGGTGTGAAATTCCTCAACTTGAGGAGCTTCAAACATCAGAACAATGGCCTGACAACACCTGAGACATTTTTTAGGAAGATGGCATCATCTGGTTCTATTGCCAACATGATTAGCTAAGTTATAAAAAAGTATATTACAGAGTTAGGCTTTCACAATAACATTCCTGGAAACAGATTGTAATTTTGATGCGCATAGGAATCATGAGTGCATTCAGGTGCGTATGCCACGGCTAAGTTTATTCACAGTAGACAAACAGGCTCATTCTGTTCAGAATAACCCAGGGTATGACGTCATGTCATCTTGTAACTATACATCAAATATAGTGATCATAAATGTTGACACTGTATTTGACATGAGTTTTATAATAAGAACATTTGAAGTGCACATTTGGACTCATGGGTGTTTTGCTTGCTTGTATGACATCAAAGCAGTATTTATTATAGTCCTCAACGTCTCATCTTTCAAAATACATTTAGTCCTCTGAAGCGTAGAGCCTGTGGTCTGAAGTCATGTATAGCATGTTACTGTACAGCCACTGCGTACCAATTTAGGCGTTTATCAGTGCCATTTTCAACCTGTATACTTTAAAGGGCTACATACAAATTGTGCAACAATATTGCATTTTTAAAAGCCTGTTATATTAAATGAAGTGCCCAGGATAGAGAAAGAGAGAGTGAAAACAGTGGAGTGAGACAGAACGAGAGAGAGAGAGAGCTGTGAAGAGAGAGAAAGAGTGAAAACAGTGGAGTAAGAGAGAGAGAGAGAGAGAGAGAGAGAGAGAGAGAGAACTGTCCACAATGTTAATAGGAACAAAGATTTGTGTTCCTAGGTTAGGGCCCTTAATATGGAATACATTAAATAGAGTGGTTAGAATATATAAAGGGTAACAGTTTCTATGAAGTACATCCAGTCGTCTGAAAAAGTTTGGGCACCCCTCTGAGGCTGCATAATAATTTACTCTGTCGTCACAGAAAATGATCACAGTGGCATGCCATTCATTTTCTAATAAAAGCTGAGTAATGGGCTATTGTCCAGACAAAGATTTTTAGTGTAGCAATATTAAGTTGTATGAAATTAAATCAGATGTGAAAAATAGGCTATGCCTCAGCCCAATAGGGAATGTCCTCTTGGTGTAACGGTCAAGCTGTTGCTTTCTCCCGCGGTAGACCTGGTTCATATCCCGTCGGTTACATTAAGCAGTCTATTCTCTGAAAATAGTCCAGACAGCATGTACCCAACAGTGAGGTCAGTGGGATTGGAGAGAGTCCACTCTCCCTCTCTCTGTCCCCTCCCGAGTATAATTTCTTACTCGGCAGGATCCGTCCACGTTTTCGGAGGGCTCCTGGCAAGCGGGGAGTCGCCGACCCGCGTTCAATGTGCCGGTCCGCTTAGCGAGTGCGTCCCGCACGCCCCCATGTCTTCTTTTTTTTCATTTTCATACTTTTGAAAAAATAATTTTTCATTTTTTTTTTCTGCTTCAAAGTAGATTAAGTCAGCTTCTCCAACATTCCGTTTTTTTCTCTGCTTCAAAGTAGATTAAGTGAAGCTTCACCTCCATTCAGAGCCTGCTGATCTTCACATATGTTGCTCTTTATATGCCCCCCAACCATAATCTGGAAATATATTCATTTCAGACTTCTGGACATAAAACTTACATATTGTGTAAACCACACACAGACATGTGAAATCCCTTAGCTAGATGAGCCTCAAACATCAGAGCAATGGCCTAGGCGACAACACCTTGGGTGGGCAATTGTCTTCCAAATGAATGTTCATATATAACACGCCATTCTCCAATTCAATATTTCTATATAACGTGCCATTCTCCTTGCATTATGCTGTTGGGTCAGGGAGGAGGGAGGTTGCAATGCTGGGAAAAACACCTCCACAGCAGATCAACACAGCATTGCAACATTTTTCGAATGAAAGTAACAGCGCCCTTGGGCACCCCTGTAGTTTATTTTTAGTCATTTAGCAGACACTCTTATCCAGAGTGACTTAATATATTTTTTGTGTAATTATTTTTTTCATACCTGCCCCCCAGTGGGAATCAAACCCTAAACCCTGGCATTGCAAATACCATGCTCTACAAACTGAGCCTCCTCATCCCTGCCACAATTCAGACTGCTGGACATAATTATAATTCCTATCTAAACCTAACGGCTTGTGAAACCCCCACACAGAGGTGTGAAATTCCTCAACTTGAGGAGCTTCAAACATCAGAACAATGGCCTGACAACACCTGAGACATTTTTTAGGAAGATGGCATCATCTGGTTCTATTGCCAACATGATTAGCTAAGTTATAAAAAAGTATATTACAGAGTTAGGCTTTCACAATAACATTCCTGGAAACAGATTGTAATTTTGATGCGCATAGGAATCATGAGTGCATTCAGGTGCGTATGCCACGGCTAAGTTTATTCACAGTAGACAAACAGGCTCATTCTGTTCAGAATAACCCAGGGTATGACGTCATGTCATCTTGTAACTATACATCAAATATAGTGATCATAAATGTTGACACTGTATTTGACATGAGTTTTATAATAAGAACATTTGAAGTGCACATTTGGACTCATGGGTGTTTGGCTTGCTTGTATGACATCAAAGCAGTATTTATTATAGTCCTCAACGTCTCATCTTTCAAAATACATTTAGTCCTCTGAAGCGTAGAGCCTGTGGTCTGAAGTCATGTATAGCATGTTACTGTACAGCCACTGCGTACCAATTTAGGCGTTTATCAGTGCCATTTTCAACCTGTATACTTTAAAGGGCTACATACAAATTGTGCAACAATATTGCATTTTTAAAAGCCTGTTATATTAAATGAAGTGCCCAGGATAGAGAAAGAGAGAGTGAAAACAGTGGAGTGAGACAGAACGAGAGAGAAAGTGAATTGTGAGAAGAGAGAGAGTGAAAACAGTGGAGTGAGTCAGAGCGAAAGAGAGAGAGAGCTGTGAAGAGAGAGAAAGAGTGAAAACAGTGGAGTAAGAGAGAGAGAGAGAGAGAGAGAGAGAGAGAGAGAGAGAGAGAGAGAGAGAGAGAGAAGAGAGAGAGAGAGAAAGAGAGAGAGAGAGAGAGAGAGAGAAAGAGAGAGAGAACTGTCCACAATGTTAATAGGAACAAAGATTTGTGTTCCTAGGTTAGGGCCCTTAATATGGAATACATTAAATAGAGTGGTTAGAATATATAAAGGGTAACAGTTTCTATGAAGTACATCCAGTCGTCTGAAAAAGTTTGGGCACCCCTCTGAGGCTGCATAATAATTTACTCTGTCGTCACAGAAAATGATCACAGTGGCATGCCATTCATTTTCTAATAAAAGCTGAGTAATGGGCTATTGTCCAGACAAAGATTTTTTGTGTAGCAATATTAAGTTGTATGAAATTAAATCAGATGTGAAAAATAGGCTATGCCTCAGCCCAATAGGGAATGTCCTCTTGGTGTAACGGTCAAGCTGTTGCTTTCTCCCGCGGTAGACCTGGTTCGTATCCCGTCGGTTACATTAAGCAGTCTATTCTCTGAAAATAGTCCAGACAGCATGTACCCAACAGTGAGGTCAGTGGGATTGGAGAGAGTCCCCTCTCCCTCTCTCTGTCTCCTCCCGAGTATCATTTCTTACTCGGCAGGATCCGTCCACGTTTTCGGAGGGCTCCTGGCAAGCGGGGAGTCGCCGACCCGCGTTCAATGTGCCGGTCCGCTTAGCGAGTGCGTCCCGCACGCCCCCATGTCTTCTTTTTTTTCATTTTCATACTTTTGAAAAAATAATTTTTCATTTTTTTTTTCTGCTTCAAAGTAGATTAAGTCAGCTTCTCCAACATTCCGTTTTTTTCTCTGCTTCAAAGTAGATTAAGTGAAGCTTCACCTCCATTCAGAGCCTGCTGATCTTCACATATGTTGCTCTTTATATGCCCCCCAACCATAATCTGGAAATATATTCATTTCAGACTTCTGGACATAAAACTTACATATTGTGTAAACCACACACAGACATGTGAAATCCCTTAGCTAGATGAGCCTCAAACATCAGAGCAATGGCCTAGGCGACAACACCTTGGGTGGGCAATTGTCTTCCAAATGAATGTTCATATATAACACGCCATTCTCCAAATCAATATTTCTATATAACGTGCCATTCTCCTTGCATTATGCTGTTGGGTCAGGGAGGAGGGAGGTTGCAATGCTGGGAAAAACACCTCCACAGCAGATCAACACAGCATTGCAACATTTTTCGAATGAAAGTAACAGCGCCCTTGGGCACCCCTGTAGTTTATTTTTAGTCATTTAGCAGACACTCTTATCCAGAGTGACTTAATATATTTTTTGTGTAATTATTTTTTTCATACCTGCCCCCCAGTGGGAATCAAACCCTAAACCCTGGCATTGCAAATACCATGCTCTACAAACTGAGCCTCCTCATCCCTGCCACAATTCAGACTGCTGGACATAATTATAATTCCTATCTAAACCTAACGGCTTGTGAAACCCCCACACAGAGGTGTGAAATTCCTCAACTTGAGGAGCTTCAAACATCAGAACAATGGCCTGACAACACCTGAGACATTTTTTAGGAAGATGGCATCATCTGGTTCTATTGCCAACATGATTAGCTAAGTTATAAAAAAGTATATTACAGAGTTAGGCTTTCACAATAACATTCCTGGAAACAGATTGTAATTTTGATGCGCATAGGAATCATGAGTGCATTCAGGTGCGTATGCCACGGCTAAGTTTATTCACAGTAGACAAACAGGCTCATTCTGTTCAGAATAACCCAGGGTATGACGTCATGTCATCTTGTAACTATACATCAAATATAGTGATCATAAATGTTGACACTGTATTTGACATGAGTTTTATAATAAGAACATTTGAAGTGCACATTTGGACTCATGGGTGTTTTGCTTGCTTGTATGACATCAAAGCAGTATTTATTATAGTCCTCAACGTCTCATCTTTCAAAATACATTTAGTCCTCTGAAGCGTAGAGCCTGTGGTCTGAAGTCATGTATAGCATGTTACTGTACAGCCACTGCGTACCAATTTAGGCGTTTATCAGTGCCATTTTCAACCTGTATACTTTAAAGGGCTACATACAAATTGTGCAACAATATTGCATTTTTAAAAGCCTGTTATATTAAATGAAGTGCCCAGGATAGAGAAAGAGAGAGTGAAAACAGTGGAGTGAGACAGAACGAGAGAGAAAGTGAATTGTGAGAAGAGAGAGAGTGAAAACAGTGGAGTGAGTCAGAGCGAAAGAGAGAGAGAGCTGTGAAGAGAGAGAAAGAGTGAAAACAGTGGAGTAAGAGAGAGAGAGAGAGAGAGAGAGAAAAAGAGAGAGAGAGAGAGAGAGAGAGAGAGAAAGAGAGAGAGAACTGTCCACAATGTTAATAGGAACAAAGATTTGTGTTCCTAGGTTAGGGCCCTTAATATGGAATACATTAAATAGAGTGGTTAGAATATATAAAGGGTAACAGTTTCTATGAAGTACATCCAGTCGTCTGAAAAAGTTTGGGCACCCCTCTGAGGCTGCATAATAATTTACTCTGTCGTCACAGAAAATGATCACAGTGGCATGCCATTCATTTTCTAATAAAAGCTGAGTAATGGGCTATTGTCCAGACAAAGATTTTTTGTGTAGCAATATTAAGTTGTATGAAATTAAATCAGATGTGAAAAATAGGCTATGCCTCAGCCCAATAGGGAATGTCCTCTTGGTGTAACGGTCAAGCTGTTGCTTTCTCCCGCGGTAGACCTGGTTCGTATCCCGTCGGTTACATTAAGCAGTCTATTCTCTGAAAATAGTCCAGACAGCATGTACCCAACAGTGAGGTCAGTGGGATTGGAGAGAGTCCCCTCTCCCTCTCTCTGTCTCCTCCCGAGTATCATTTCTTACTCGGCAGGATCCGTCCACGTTTTTGGAGGGCTCCTGGCAAGCGGGGAGTCGCCGACCCGCGTTCAATGTGCCGGTCCGCTTAGCGAGTGCGTCCCGCACGCCCCCATGTCTTCTTTTTTTTCATTTTCATATTTTTGAAAAAATAATTTTTCATTTTTTTTTTCTGCTTCAAAGTAGATTAAGTCAGCTTCTCCAACATTCCGTTTTTTTCTCTGCTTCAAAGTAGATTAAGTGAAGCTTCACCTCCATTCAGAGCCTGCTGATCTTCACATATGTTGCTCTTTATATGCCCCCCAACCATAATCTGGAAATATATTAATTTCAGACTTCTGGACATAAAACTTACATATTGTGTAAACCACACACAGACATGTGAAATCCCTTAGCTAGATGAGCCTCAAACATCAGAGCAATGGCCTAGGCGACAACACCTTGGGTGGGCAATTGTCTTCCAAATGAATGTTCATATATAACACGCCATTCTCCAAATCAATATTTCTATATAACATGCCATTCTCCTTGCATTATGCTGTTGGGTCATGGAGGAGGGAGGTTGCAATGCTGGGAAAAACACCTCCACAGGAGATCAACACAGCATTGCAACATTTTTCGAATGAAAGTAACAGCGCCCTTGGGCACCCCTGTAGTTTATTTTTAGTCATTTAGCAGACACTCTTATCCAGAGTGACTTAATATATTTTTTGTGTAATTATTTTTTTCATACCTGCCCCCCAGTGGGAATCAAACCCTAAACCCTGGCATTGCAAATACCATGCTCTACAAACTGAGCCTCATCCCTGCCACAATTCAGACTACTTGACATAATTATAATTCCTATCTAAACCTAACGGCTTGTGAAACCCCCACACAGAGGTGTGAAATTCCTCAACTTGAGGAGCTTCAAACATCAGAACAATGGCCTGACAACACCTGAGACATTTTTTAGGAAGATGGCATCATCTGGTTCTATTGCCAACATGATTAGCTAAGTTATAAAAAAAAGTATATTACAGAGTTAGGCTTTCACAATAACATTCCTGGAAACAGATTGTAATTTTGATGCGCATAGGAATCATGAGTGCATTCAGGTGCGTATGCCACGGCTAAGTTTATTCACAGTAGACAAACAGGCTCATTCTGTTCAGAATAACCCAGGGTATGACGTCATGTCATCTTGTAACTATACATCAAATATAGTGATCATAAATGTTGACACTGTATTTGACATGAGTTTTATAATAAGAACATTTGAAGTGCACATTTGGACTCATGGGTGTTTTGCTTGCTTGTATGACATCAAAGCAGTATTTATTATAGTCCTCAACGTCTCATCTTTCAAAATACATTTAGTCCTCTGAAGCGTAGAGCCTGTGGTCTGAAGTCATGTATAGCATGTTACTGTACAGCCACTGCGTACCAATTTAGGCGTTTATCAGTGCCATTTTCAACCTGTATACTTTAAAGGGCTACATACAAATTGTGCAACAATATTGCATTTTTAAAAGCCTGTTATATTAAATGAAGTGCCCAGGATAGAGAAAGAGAGAGTGAAAACAGTGGAGTGAGACAGAACGAGAGAGAAAGTGAATTGTGAGAAGAGAGAGAGTGAAAACAGTGGAGTGAGTCAGAGCGAAAGAGAGAGAGAGCTGTGAAGAGAGAGAAAGAGTGAAAACAGTGGAGTAAGAGAGAGAGAGAGAGAGAGAGAGAGAGAAAGAGAGAGAGAAAGAGAGAGAGAACTGTCCACAATGTTAATAGGAACAAAGATTTGTGTTCCTAGGTTAGGGCCCTTAATATGGAATACATTAAATAGAGTGGTTAGAATATATAAAGGGTAACAGTTTCTATGAAGTACATCCAGTCGTCTGAAAAAGTTTGGGCACCCCTCTGAGGCTGCATAATAATTTACTCTGTCGTCACAGAAAATGATCACAGTGGCATGCCATTCATTTTCTAATAAAAGCTGAGTAATGGGCTATTGTCCAGACAAAGATTTTTAGTGTAGCAATATTAAGTTGTATGAAATTAAATCAGATGTGAAAAATAGGCTATGCCTCAGCCCAATAGGGAATGTCCTCTTGGTGTAACGGTCAAGCTGTTGCTTTCTCCCGCGGTAGACCTGGTTCATATCCCGTCGGTTACATTAAGCAGTCTATTCTCTGAAAATAGTCCAGACAGCATGTACCCAACAGTGAGGTCAGTGGGATTGGAGAGAGTCCCCTCTCCCTCTCTCTGTCTCCTCCCGAGTATCATTTCTCACTCGGCAGGATCCGTCCACGTTTTCGGAGGGCTCCTGGCAAGCGGGGAGTCGCCGACCCGCGTTCAATGTGCCGGTCCGCTTAGCGAGTGCGTCCCGCACGCCCCCATGTCTTCTTTTTTTTCATTTTCATATTTTTGAAAAAATAATTTTTCATTTTTTTTTTCTGCTTCAAAGTAGATTAAGTCAGCTTCTCCAACATTCCGTTTTTTTCTCTGCTTCAAAGTAGATTAAGTGAAGCTTCACCTCCATTCAGAGCCTGCTGATCTTCACATATGTTGCTCTTTATATGCCCCCCAACCATAATCTGGAAATATATTAATTTCAGACTTCTGGACATAAAACTTACATATTGTGTAAACCACACACCGACATGTGAAATCCCTTAGCTAGATGAGCCTCAAACATCAGAGCAATGGCCTAGGCGACAACACCTTGGGTGGGCAATTGTCTTCCAAATGAATGTTCATATATAACACGCCATTCTCCAAATCAATATTTCTATATAACATGCCATTCTCCTTGCATTATGGTGTTGGGTCAGGGAGGAGGGAGGTTGCAATGCTGGGAAAAACATCTCCACAGCAGATCAACACAGCATTGCAACATTTTTCGAATGAAAGTAACAGCGCCCTTGGGCACCCCTGTAGTTTATTTTTAGTCATTTAGCAGACACTCTTATCCAGAGTGACTTAATATATTTTTTGTGTAATTATTTTTTTAATACCTGCCCCCCAGTGGGAATCAAACCCTAAACCCTGGCATTGCAAATACCATGCTCTACAAACTGAGCCTCCTCATCCCTGCCACAATTCAGACTGCTGGACATAATTATAATTCCTATCTAAACCTAACGGCTTGTGAAACCCCCACACAGAGGTGTGAAATTCCTAAACTTGAGGAGCTTCAAACATCAGAACAATGGCCTGACAACACCTGAGACATTTTTTAGGAAGATGGCATCATCTGGTTCTATTGCCAACATGATTAGCTAAGTTATAAAAAAGTATATTACAGAGTTAGGCTTTCACAATAACATTCCTGGAAACAGATTGTAATTTTGATGCGCATAGGAATCATGAGTGCATTCAGGTGCGTATGCCACGGCTAAGTTTATTCACAGTAGACAAACAGGCTCATTCTGTTCAGAATAACCCAGGGTATGACGTCATGTCATCTTGTAACTATACATCAAATATAGTGATCATAAATGTTGACACTGTATTTGACATGAGTTTTATAATAAGAAAATTTGAAGTGCACATTTGGACTCATGGGTGTTTTGCTTGCTTGTATGACATCAAAGCAGTATTTATTATAGTCCTCAACGTCTCATCTTTCAAAATACATTTAGTCCTCTGAAGCGTAGAGCCTGTGGTCTGAAGTCATGTATAGCATGTTACTGTACAGCCACTGCGTACCAATTTAGGCGTTTATCAGTGCCATTTTCAACCTGTATACTTTAAAGGGCTACATACAAATTGTGCAACAATATTGCATTTTTAAAAACCTGTTATTTTAAATGAAGTGCCCAGGATAGAGAAAGAGAGAGTGAAAACAGTGGAGTGAGACAGAACGAGAGAGAGAGAGAGCTGTGAAGAGAGAGAAAGAGTGAAAACAGTGGAGTAAGAGAGAGAGAGAGAGAGAGAGAGAGAGAGAGAACTGTCCACAATGTTAATAGGAACAAATATTTGTGTTCCTAGGTTAGGGCCCTTAATATGGAATACATTAAATAGAGTGGTTAGAATATATAAAGGGTAACAGTTTCTATGAAGTACATCCAGTCGTCTGAAAAAGTTTGGGCACCCCTCTGAGGCTGCATAATAATTTACTCTGTCGTCACAGAAAATGATCACAGTGGCATGCCATTCATTTTCTAATAAAAGCTGAGTAATGGGCTATTGTCCAGACAAAGATTTTTAGTGTAGCAATATTAAGTTGTATGAAATTAAATCAGATGTGAAAAATAGGCTATGCCTCAGCCCAATAGGGAATGTCCTCTTGGTGTAACGGTCAAGCTGTTGCTTTCTCCCGCGGTAGACCTGGTTCATATCCCGTCGGTTACATTAAGCAGTCTATTCTCTGAAAATAGTCCAGACAGCATGTACCCAACAGTGAGGTCAGTGGGATTGGAGAGAGTCCCCTTTCCCTCTCTCTGTCTCCTCCCGAGTATCATTTCTTACTCGGCAGGATCCGTCCACGTTTTCGGAGGGCTCCTGGCAAGCGGGGAGTCGCCGACCCGCGTTCAATGTGCCGGTCCGCTTAGCGAGTGCGTCCCGCACGCCCCCATGTCTTCTTTTTTTTCATTTTCATATTTTTGAAAAAATAATTTTTCATTTTTTTTTTCTGCTTCAAAGTAGATTAAGTCAGCTTCTCCAACATTCCGTTTTTTTCTCTGCTTCAAAGTAGATTAAGTGAAGCTTCACCTCCATTCAGAGCCTGCTGATCTTCACATATGTTGCTCTTTATATGCCCCCCAACCATAATCTGGAAATATATTAATTTCAGACTTCTGGACATAAAACTTACATATTGTGTAAACCACACACAGACATGTGAAATCCCTTAGCTAGATGAGCCTCAAACATCAGAGCAATGGCCTAGGCGACAACACCTTGGGTGGGCAATTGTCTTCCAAATGAATGTTCATATATAACACACCATTCTCCAAATCAATATTTCTATATAACATGCCATTCTCCTTGCATTATGCTGTTGGGTCAGGGAGGAGGGAGGTTGCAATGCTGGGAAAAACACCTCCACAGCAGATCAACACAGCATTGCAACATTTTTCGAATGAAAGTAACAGCGCCCTTGGGCACCCCTGTAGTTTATTTTTAGTCATTTAGCAGACACTCTTATCCAGAGTGACTTAATATATTTTTTGTGTAATAATTTTTTTCATACCTGCCCCCCAGTGGGAATCAAACCCTAAACCCTGGCATTGCAAATACCATGCTCTACAAACTGAGCCTCCTCATCCCTGCCACAATTCAGACTACTGGACATAATTATAATTCCTATCTAAACCTAACGGCTTGTGAAACCCCCACACAGAGGTGTGAAATTCCTCAACTTGAGGAGCTTCAAACATCAGAACAATGGCCTGACAACACCTGAGACATTTTTTAGGAAGATGGCATCATCTGGTTCTATTGCCAACATGATTAGCTAAGTTATAAAAAAGTATATTACAGAGTTAGGCTTTCACAATAACATTCCTGGAAACAGATTGTAATTTTGATGCGCATAGGAATCATGAGTGCATTCAGGTGCGTATGCCACGGCTAAGTTTATTCACAGTAGACAAACAGGCTCATTATGTTCAGAATAACCCAGGGTATGACGTCATGTCATCTTGTAACTATACATCAAATATAGTGATCATAAATGTTGACACTGTATTTGACATGAGTTTTATAATAAGAAAATTTGAAGTGCACATTTGGACTCATGGGTGTTTTGCTTGCTTGTATGACATCAAAGCACTATTTATTATAGTCCTCAACGTCTCATCTTTCAAAATACATTTAGTCCTCTGAAGCGTAGAGCCTGTGGTCTGAAGTCATGTATAGCATGTTACTGTACAGCCACTGCGTACCAATTTAGGCGTTTATCAGTGCCATTTTCAACCTGTATACTTTAAAGGGCTACATACAAATTGTGCAACAATATTGCATTTTTAAAAGCCTGTTATATTAAATGAAGTGCCCAGGATAGAGAAAGAGAGAGTGAAAACAGTGGAGTGAGACAGAACGAGAGAGAGAGAGAGCTGTGAAGAGAGAGAAAGAGTGAAAACAGTGGAGTAAGAGAGAGAGAGAGAGAGAGAGAGAGAGAGAGAGAGAACTGTCCACAATGTTAATAGGAACAAAGATTTGTGTTCCTAGGTTAGGGCCCTTAATATGGAATACATTAAATAGAGTGGTTAGAATATATAAAGGGTAACAGTTTCTATGAAGTACATCCAGTCGTCTGAAAAAGTTTGGGCACCCCTCTGAGGCTGCATAATAATTTACTCTGTCGTCACAGAAAATGATCACAGTGGCATGCCATTCATTTTCTAATAAAAGCTGAGTAATGGGCTATTGTCCAGACAAAGATTTTTAGTGTAGCAATATTAAGTTGTATGAAATTAAATCAGATGTGAAAAATAGGCTATGCCTCAGCCCAATAGGGAATGTCCTCTTGGTGTAACGGTCAAGCTGTTGCTTTCTCCCGCGGTAGACCTGGTTCATATCCCGTCGGTTACATTAAGCAGTCTATTCTCTGAAAATAGTCCAGACAGCATGTACCCAACAGTGAGGTCAGTGGGATTGGAGAGAGTCCACTCTCCCTCTCTCTGTCCCCTCCCGAGTATAATTTCTTACTCGGCAGGATCCGTCCACGTTTTCGGAGGGCTCCTGGCAAGCGGGGAGTCGCCGACCCGCGTTCAATGTGCCGGTCCGCTTAGCGAGTGCGTCCCGCACGCCCCCATGTCTTCTTTTTTTTCATTTTCATACTTTTGAAAAAATAATTTTTCATTTTTTTTTTCTGCTTCAAAGTAGATTAAGTCAGCTTCTCCAACATTCCGTTTTTTTCTCTGCTTCAAAGTAGATTAAGTGAAGCTTCACCTCCATTCAGAGCCTGCTGATCTTCACATATGTTGCTCTTTATATGCCCCCCAACCATAATCTGGAAATATATTCATTTCAGACTTCTGGACATAAAACTTACATATTGTGTAAACCACACACAGACATGTGAAATCCCTTAGCTAGATGAGCCTCAAACATCAGAGCAATGGCCTAGGCGACAACACCTTGGGTGGGCAATTGTCTTCCAAATGAATGTTCATATATAACACGCCATTCTCCAATTCAATATTTCTATATAACGTGCCATTCTCCTTGCATTATGCTGTTGGGTCAGGGAGGAGGGAGGTTGCAATGCTGGGAAAAACACCTCCACAGCAGATCAACACAGCATTGCAACATTTTTCGAATGAAAGTAACAGCGCCCTTGGGCACCCCTGTAGTTTATTTTTAGTCATTTAGCAGACACTCTTATCCAGAGTGACTTAATATATTTTTTGTGTAATTATTTTTTTCATACCTGCCCCCCAGTGGGAATCAAACCCTAAACCCTGGCATTGCAAATACCATGCTCTACAAACTGAGCCTCCTCATCCCTGCCACAATTCAGACTGCTGGACATAATTATAATTCCTATCTAAACCTAACGGCTTGTGAAACCCCCACACAGAGGTGTGAAATTCCTCAACTTGAGGAGCTTCAAACATCAGAACAATGGCCTGACAACACCTGAGACATTTTTTAGGAAGATGGCATCATCTGGTTCTATTGCCAACATGATTAGCTAAGTTATAAAAAAGTATATTACAGAGTTAGGCTTTCACAATAACATTCCTGGAAACAGATTGTAATTTTGATGCGCATAGGAATCATGAGTGCATTCAGGTGCGTATGCCACGGCTAAGTTTATTCACAGTAGACAAACAGGCTCATTCTGTTCAGAATAACCCAGGGTATGACGTCATGTCATCTTGTAACTATACATCAAATATAGTGATCATAAATGTTGACACTGTATTTGACATGAGTTTTATAATAAGAACATTTGAAGTGCACATTTGGACTCATGGGTGTTTTGCTTGCTTGTATGACATCAAAGCAGTATTTATTATAGTCCTCAACGTCTCATCTTTCAAAATACATTTAGTCCTCTGAAGCGTAGAGCCTGTGGTCTGAAGTCATGTATAGCATGTTACTGTACAGCCACTGCGTACCAATTTAGGCGTTTATCAGTGCCATTTTCAACCTGTATACTTTAAAGGGCTACATACAAATTGTGCAACAATATTGCATTTTTAAAAGCCTGTTATATTAAATGAAGTGCCCAGGATAGAGAAAGAGAGAGTGAAAACAGTGGAGTGAGACAGAACGAGAGAGAGAGAGAGCTGTGAAGAGAGAGAAAGAGTGAAAACAGTGGAGTAAGAGAGAGAGAGAGAGAGAGAGAGAGAGAGAGAGAGAACTGTCCACAATGTTAATAGGAACAAAGATTTGTGTTCCTAGGTTAGGGCCCTTAATATGGAATACATTAAATAGAGTGGTTAGAATATATAAAGGGTAACAGTTTCTATGAAGTACATCCAGTCGTCTGAAAAAGTTTGGGCACCCCTCTGAGGCTGCATAATAATTTACTCTGTCGTCACAGAAAATGATCACAGTGGCATGCCATTCATTTTCTAATAAAAGCTGAGTAATGGGCTATTGTCCAGACAAAGATTTTTAGTGTAGCAATATTAAGTTGTATGAAATTAAATCAGATGTGAAAAATAGGCTATGCCTCAGCCCAATAGGGAATGTCCTCTTGGTGTAACGGTCAAGCTGTTGCTTTCTCCCGCGGTAGACCTGGTTCATATCCCGTCGGTTACATTAAGCAGTCTATTCTCTGAAAATAGTCCAGACAGCATGTACCCAACAGTGAGGTCAGTGGGATTGGAGAGAGTCCACTCTCCCTCTCTCTGTCCCCTCCCGAGTATAATTTCTTACTCGGCAGGATCCGTCCACGTTTTCGGAGGGCTCCTGGCAAGCGGGGAGTCGCCGACCCGCGTTCAATGTGCCGGTCCGCTTAGCGAGTGCGTCCCGCACGCCCCCATGTCTTCTTTTTTTTCATTTTCATATTTTTGAAAAAATAGTTTTTCATTTTTTTTTTCTGCTTCAAAGTAGATTAAGTCAGCTTCTCCAACATTCCGGTTTTTTCTCTGCTTCAAAGTAGATTAAGTGAAGCTTCACCTCCATTCAGAGCCTGCTGATCTTCACATATGTTGCTCTTCATATGCCCCCCAACCGTAATCTGGAAATATATTAATTTCAGACTTCTGGACATAAAACTTACATATTGTGTAAACCACACACAGACATGTGAAATCCCTTAGCTAGATGAGCCTCAAACATCAGAGCAATGGCCTAGGCGACAACACCTTGGGTGGGCAATTGTCTTCCAAATGAATGTTCATATATAACACGCCATTCTCCAAATCAATATTTCTATATAACATGCCATTCTCCTTGCATTATGCTGTTGGGTCAGGGAGGAGGGAGGTTGCAATGCTGGGAAAAACACCTCCACAGCAGATAAACACAGCATTGCAACATTTTTCGAATGAAAGTAACAGCGCCCTTGGGCACCCCTGTAGTTTATTTTTAGTCATTTAGCAGACACTCTTATCCAGAGTGACTTAATATATTTTTTGTGTAATTATTTTTTTCATACCTGCCCCCCAGTGGGAATCAAACCCTAAACCCTGGCATTGCAAATACCATGCTCTACAAACTGAGCCTCATCCCTGCCACAATTCAGACTGCTGGACATAATTATAATTCCTATCTAAACCTAACGGCTTGTGAAACCCCCACACAGAGGTGTGAAATTCCTCAACTTGAGGAGCTTCAAACATCAGAACAATGGCCTGACAACACCTGAGACATTTTTTAGGAAGATGGCATCATCTGGTTCTATTGCCAACATGATTAGCTAAGTTATAAAAAAGTATATTACAGAGTTAGGCTTTCACAATAACATTCCTGGAAACAGATTGTAATTTTGATGCGCATAGGAATCATGAGTGCATTCAGGTGCGTATGCCACGGCTAAGTTTATTCACAGTAGACAAACAGGCTCATTCTGTTCAGAATAACCCAGGGTATGACGTCATGTCATCTTGTAACTATACATCAAATATAGTGATCATAAATGTTGACACTGTATTTGACATGAGTTTTATAATAAGAAAATTTGAAGTGCACATTTGGACTCATGGGTGTTTTGCTTGCTTGTATGACATCAAAGCAGTATTTATTATAGTCCTCAACGTCTCATCTTTCAAAATACATTTAGTCCTCTGAAGCGTAGAGCCTGTGGTCTGAAGTCATGTATAGCATGTTACTGTACAGCCACTGCGTACCAATTTAATTTAGGCGTTTATCAGTGCCATTTTCAACCTGTATACTTTAAAGGGCTACATACAAATTGTGCAACAATATTGCATTTTTAAAAGCCTGTTATATTAAATGAAGTGCCCTTTAATATAGACCACATGTAAAATTCAATAAATCAGATTTTTTTATATAAATAAAGACTTGCAAAAGTGCTAAAATTCTGCATTTTGGCATGTCCCTCTGTGCACCCTCTGTGACTTCTAGGACTATTTTAACCCACTTAACCCCAGAATTCCCCCAAGTTTTGAGGATCATTGTAAAGCCCTAGTTATTCTGTTGCTTTGACAAAGTCATTTCGGGAGATTGTGATTTATTTAATGTGATTAGTGATTCATTTTAAAGGGGCAATCAGCAGATGCAACATCCATTGATTCTTGAAGAATATAACCTATAAATGAAGAGTGAAAACAGTGGAGTGAGGCAGAGCGTGAAAGAAAGAGTGAAAACAGTGGAGTGAGACAGAGTGAGAGAGAGAGAGAATTGTGAGGAGAGAGAGTGAAAACAATGGAGTGCGACAGAGTGAGAGAGAGAGAGAATTGTGAGGAGAGAGAGAGAGTGAAAACAGTGGAGTGAGACAGCGAGAGAGAGAGTTGTGAGGAGAGAGAGAGTGAAACAGTGGAGTGAGAGAGAGAGAGAGAGTTGTGAGGAGAGAGAAATAGTGAAAACAGTCGAGTGAGGCAGAGAGAGAGTTGTGAGGATAGAGAAAGAGAGAGTGAAAACAGTGGAGTGAGACAGAACGAGAGAGAAAGTGAATTGTGAGAAGAGAGAGAGTGAAAACAGTGGAGTGAGTCAGAGCGAAAGAGAGAGAGAGCTGTGAAGAGAGAGAAAGAGTGAAAACAGTGGAGTAAGAGAGAGAGAGAGAGAGAGAGAGAGAGAGAGAGAAAGAGAGAGAGAACTGTCCACAATGTTAATAGGAACAAAGATTTGTGTTCCTAGGTTAGGGCCCTTAATATGGAATACATTAAATAGAGTGGTTAGAATATATAAAGGGTAACAGTTTCTATGAAGTACATCCAGTCGTCTGAAAAAGTTTGGGCACCCCTCTGAGGCTGCATAATAATTTACTCTGTCGTCACAGAAAATGATCACAGTGGCATGCCATTCATTTTCTAATAAAAGCTGAGTAATGGGCTATTGTCCAGACAAAGATTTTTTGTGTAGCAATATTAAGTTGTATGAAATTAAATCAGATGTGAAAAATAGGCTATGCCTCAGCCCAATAGGGAATGTCCTCTTGGTGTAACGGTCAAGCTGTTGCTTTCTCCCGCGGTAGACCTGGTTCGTATCCCGTCGGTTACATTAAGCAGTCTATTCTCTGAAAATAGTCCAGACAGCATGTACCCAACAGTGAGGTCAGTGGGATTGGAGAGAGTCCCCTCTCCCTCTCTCTGTCTCCTCCCGAGTATCATTTCTTACTCGGCAGGATCCGTCCACGTTTTCGGAGGGCTCCTGGCAAGCGGGGAGTCGCCGACCCGCGTTCAATGTGCCGGTCCGCTTAGCGAGTGCGTCCCGCACGCCCCCATGTCTTCTTTTTTTTCATTTTCATACTTTTGAAAAAATAATTTTTCATTTTTTTTTTCTGCTTCAAAGTAGATTAAGTCAGCTTCTCCAACATTCCGTTTTTTTCTCTGCTTCAAAGTAGATTAAGTGAAGCTTCACCTCCATTCAGAGCCTGCTGATCTTCACATATGTTGCTCTTTATATGCCCCCCAACCATAATCTGGAAATATATTCATTTCAGACTTCTGGACATAAAACTTACATATTGTGTAAACCACACACAGACATGTGAAATCCCTTAGCTAGATGAGCCTCAAACATCAGAGCAATGGCCTAGGCGACAACACCTTGGGTGGGCAATTGTCTTCCAAATGAATGTTCATATATAACACGCCATTCTCCAAATCAATATTTCTATATAACGTGCCATTCTCCTTGCATTATGCTGTTGGGTCAGGGAGGAGGGAGGTTGCAATGCTGGGAAAAACACCTCCACAGCAGATCAACACAGCATTGCAACATTTTTCGAATGAAAGTAACAGCGCCCTTGGGCACCCCTGTAGTTTATTTTTAGTCATTTAGCAGACACTCTTATCCAGAGTGACTTAATATATTTTTTGTGTAATTATTTTTTTCATACCTGCCCCCCAGTGGGAATCAAACCCTAAACCCTGGCATTGCAAATACCATGCTCTACAAACTGAGCCTCCTCATCCCTGCCACAATTCAGACTGCTGGACATAATTATAATTCCTATCTAAACCTAACGGCTTGTGAAACCCCCACACAGAGGTGTGAAATTCCTCAACTTGAGGAGCTTCAAACATCAGAACAATGGCCTGACAACACCTGAGACATTTTTTAGGAAGATGGCATCATCTGGTTCTATTGCCAACATGATTAGCTAAGTTATAAAAAAGTATATTACAGAGTTAGGCTTTCACAATAACATTCCTGGAAACAGATTGTAATTTTGATGCGCATAGGAATCATGAGTGCATTCAGGTGCGTATGCCACGGCTAAGTTTATTCACAGTAGACAAACAGGCTCATTCTGTTCAGAATAACCCAGGGTATGACGTCATGTCATCTTGTAACTATACATCAAATATAGTGATCATAAATGTTGACACTGTATTTGACATGAGTTTTATAATAAGAACATTTGAAGTGCACATTTGGACTCATGGGTGTTTTGCTTGCTTGTATGACATCAAAGCAGTATTTATTATAGTCCTCAACGTCTCATCTTTCAAAATACATTTAGTCCTCTGAAGCGTAGAGCCTGTGGTCTGAAGTCATGTATAGCATGTTACTGTACAGCCACTGCGTACCAATTTAGGCGTTTATCAGTGCCATTTTCAACCTGTATACTTTAAAGGGCTACATACAAATTGTGCAACAATATTGCATTTTTAAAAGCCTGTTATATTAAATGAAGTGCCCAGGATAGAGAAAGAGAGAGTGAAAACAGTGGAGTGAGACAGAACGAGAGAGAAAGTGAATTGTGAGAAGAGAGAGAGTGAAAACAGTGGAGTGAGTCAGAGCGAAAGAGAGAGAGAGCTGTGAAGAGAGAGAAATAGTGAAAACAGTGGAGTAAGAGAGAGAGAGAGAGAGAGAGAGAGAGAGAAAGAGAGAGAGAACTGTCCACAATGTTAATAGGAACAAAGATTTGTGTTCCTAGGTTAGGGCCCTTAATATGGAATACATTAAATAGAGTGGTTAGAATATATAAAGGGTAACAGTTTCTATGAAGTACATCCAGTCGTCTGAAAAAGTTTGGGCACCCCTCTGAGGCTGCATAATAATTTACTCTGTCGTCACAGAAAATGATCACAGTGGCATGCCATTCATTTTCTAATAAAAGCTGAGTAATGGGCTATTGTCCAGACAAAGATTTTTTGTGTAGCAATATTAAGTTGTATGAAATTAAATCAGATGTGAAAAATAGGCTATGCCTCAGCCCAATAGGGAATGTCCTCTTGGTGTAACGGTCAAGCTGTTGCTTTCTCCCGCGGTAGACCTGGTTCGTATCCCGTCGGTTACATTAAGCAGTCTATTCTCTGAAAATAGTCCAGACAGCATGTACCCAACAGTGAGGTCAGTGGGATTGGAGAGAGTCCCCTCTCCCTCTCTCTGTCTCCTCCCGAGTATCATTTCTTACTCGGCAGGATCCGTCCACGTTTTTGGAGGGCTCCTGGCAAGCGGGGAGTCGCCGACCCGCGTTCAATGTGCCGGTCCGCTTAGCGAGTGCGTCCCGCACGCCCCCATGTCTTCTTTTTTTTCATTTTCATATTTTTGAAAAAATAATTTTTCATTTTTTTTTTCTGCTTCAAAGTAGATTAAGTCAGCTTCTCCAACATTCCGTTTTTTTCTCTGCTTCAAAGTAGATTAAGTGAAGCTTCACCTCCATTCAGAGCCTGCTGATCTTCACATATGTTGCTCTTTATATGCCCCCCAACCATAATCTGGAAATATATTAATTTCAGACTTCTGGACATAAAACTTACATATTGTGTAAACCACACACAGACATGTGAAATCCCTTAGCTAGATGAGCCTCAAACATCAGAGCAATGGCCTAGGCGACAACACCTTGGGTGGGCAATTGTCTTCCAAATGAATGTTCATATATAACACGCCATTCTCCAAATCAATATTTCTATATAACATGCCATTCTCCTTGCATTATGCTGTTGGGTCATGGAGGAGGGAGGTTGCAATGCTGGGAAAAACACCTCCACAGGAGATCAACACAGCATTGCAACATTTTTCGAATGAAAGTAACAGCGCCCTTGGGCACCCCTGTAGTTTATTTTTAGTCATTTAGCAGACACTCTTATCCAGAGTGACTTAATATATTTTTTGTGTAATTATTTTTTTCATACCTGCCCCCCAGTGGGAATCAAACCCTAAACCCTGGCATTGCAAATACCATGCTCTACAAACTGAGCCTCATCCCTGCCACAATTCAGACTACTTGACATAATTATAATTCCTATCTAAACCTAACGGCTTGTGAAACCCCCACACAGAGGTGTGAAATTCCTCAACTTGAGGAGCTTCAAACATCAGAACAATGGCCTGACAACACCTGAGACATTTTTTAGGAAGATGGCATCATCTGGTTCTATTGCCAACATGATTAGCTAAGTTATAAAAAAAAGTATATTACAGAGTTAGGCTTTCACAATAACATTCCTGGAAACAGATTGTAATTTTGATGCGCATAGGAATCATGAGTGCATTCAGGTGCGTATGCCACGGCTAAGTTTATTCACAGTAGACAAACAGGCTCATTCTGTTCAGAATAACCCAGGGTATGACGTCATGTCATCTTGTAACTATACATCAAATATAGTGATCATAAATGTTGACACTGTATTTGACATGAGTTTTATAATAAGAACATTTGAAGTGCACATTTGGACTCATGGGTGTTTTGCTTGCTTGTATGACATCAAAGCAGTATTTATTATAGTCCTCAACGTCTCATCTTTCAAAATACATTTAGTCCTCTGAAGCGTAGAGCCTGTGGTCTGAAGTCATGTATAGCATGTTACTGTACAGCCACTGCGTACCAATTTAGGCGTTTATCAGTGCCATTTTCAACCTGTATACTTTAAAGGGCTACATACAAATTGTGCAACAATATTGCATTTTTAAAAGCCTGTTATATTAAATGAAGTGCCCAGGATAGAGAAAGAGAGAGTGAAAACAGTGGAGTGAGACAGAACGAGAGAGAAAGTGAATTGTGAGAAGAGAGAGAGTGAAAACAGTGGAGTGAGTCAGAGCGAAAGAGAGAGAGAGCTGTGAAGAGAGAGAAAGAGTGAAAACAGTGGAGTAAGAGAGAGAGAGAGAGAGAGAGAGAGAGAGAAAGAGAGAGAGAACTGTCCACAATGTTAATAGGAACAAAGATTTGTGTTCCTAGGTTAGGGCCCTTAATATGGAATACATTAAATAGAGTGGTTAGAATATATAAAGGGTAACAGTTTCTATGAAGTACATCCAGTCGTCTGAAAAAGTTTGGGCACCCCTCTGAGGCTGCATAATAATTTACTCTGTCGTCACAGAAAATGATCACAGTGGCATGCCATTCATTTTCTAATAAAAGCTGAGTAATGGGCTATTGTCCAGACAAAGATTTTTTGTGTAGCAATATTAAGTTGTATGAAATTAAATCAGATGTGAAAAATAGGCTATGCCTCAGCCCAAAAGGGAATGTCCTCTTGGTGTAACGGTCAAGCTGTTGCTTTCTCCCGCGGTAGACCTGGTTCGTATCCCGTCGGTTACATTAAGCAGTCTATTCTCTGAAAATAGTCCAGACAGCATGTACCCAACAGTGAGGTCAGTGGGATTGGAGAGAGTCCCCTCTCCCTCTCTCTGTCTCCTCCCGAGTATCATTTCTTACTCGGCAGGATCCGTCCACGTTTTCGGAGGGCTCCTGGCAAGCGGGGAGTCGCCGACCCGCGTTCAATGTGCCGGTCCGCTTAGCGAGTGCGTCCCGCACGCCCCCATGTCTTCTTTTTTTTCATTTTCATATTTTTGAAAAAATAATTTTTCATTTTTTTTTTCTGCTTCAAAGTAGATTAAGTCAGCTTTTCCAACATTCCGTTTTTTTCTCTGCTTCAAAGTAGATTAAGTGAAGCTTCACCTCCATTCAGAGCCTGCTGATCTTCACATATGTTGCTCTTTATATGCCCCCCAACCATAATCTGGAAATATATTAATTTCAGACTTCTGGACATAAAACTTACATATTGTGTAAACCACACACAGACATGTGAAATCCCTTAGCTAGATGAGCCTCAAACATCAGAGCAATGGCCTAGGCGACAACACCTTGGGTGGGCAATTGTCTTCCAAATGAATGTTCATATATAACACGCCATTCTCCAAATCAATATTTCTATATAACATGCCATTCTCCTTGCATTATGCTGTTGGGTCATGGAGGAGGGAGGTTGCAATGCTGGGAAAAACACCTCCACAGGAGATCAACACAGCATTGCAACATTTTTCGAATGAAAGTAACAGCGCCCTTGGGCACCCCTGTAGTTTATTTTTAGTCATTTAGCAGACACTCTTATCCAGAGTGACTTAATATATTTTTTGTGTAATTATTTTTTTCATACCTGCCCCCCAGTGGGAATCAAACCCTAAACCCTGGCATTGCAAATACCATGCTCTACAAACTGAGCCTCCTCATCCCTGCCACAATTCAGACTGCTGGACATAATTATAATTCCTATCTAAACCTAACGGCTTGTGAAACCCCCACACAGAGGTGTGAAATTCCTCAACTTGAGGAGCTTCAAACATCAGAACAATGGCCTGACAACACCTGAGACATTTTTTAGGAAGATGGCATCATCTGGTTCTATTGCCAACATGATTAGCTAAGTTATAAAAAAAAGTATATTACAGAGTTAGGCTTTCACAATAACATTCCTGGAAACAGATTGTAATTTTGATGCGCATAGGAATCATGAGTGCATTCAGGTGCGTATGCCACGGCTAAGTTTATTCACAGTAGACAAACAGGCTCATTCTGTTCAGAATAACCCAGGGTATGACGTCATGTCATCTTGTAACTATACATCAAATATAGTGATCATAAATGTTGACACTGTATTTGACATGAGTTTTATAATAAGAACATTTGAAGTGCACATTTGGACTCATGGGTGTTTTGCTTGCTTGTATGACATCAAAGCAGTATTTATTATAGTCCTCAACGTCTCATCTTTCAAAATACATTTAGTCCTCTGAAGCGTAGAGCCTGTGGTCTGAAGTCATGTATAGCATGTTACTGTACAGCCACTGCGTACCAATTTAGGCGTTTATCAGTGCCATTTTCAACCTGTATACTTTAAAGGGCTACATACAAATTGTGCAACAATATTGCATTTTTAAAAGCCTGTTATATTAAATGAAGTGCCCAGGATAGAGAAAGAGAGAGTGAAAACAGTGGAGTGAGACAGAACGAGAGAGAAAGTGAATTGTGAGAAGAGAGAGAGTGAAAACAGTGGAGTGAGTCAGAGCGAAAGAGAGAGAGAGCTGTGAAGAGAGAGAAAGAGTGAAAACAGTGGAGTAAGAGAGAGAGAGAGAGAGAGAGAGAGAGAGAAAGAGAGAGAGAACTGTCCACAATGTTAATAGGAACAAAGATTTGTGTTCCTAGGTTAGGGCCCTTAATATGGAATACATTAAATAGAGTGGTTAGAATATATAAAGGGTAACAGTTTCTATGAAGTACATCCAGTCGTCTGAAAAAGTTTGGGCACCCCTCTGAGGCTGCATAATAATTTACTCTGTCGTCACAGAAAATGATCACAGTGGCATGCCATTCATTTTCTAATAAAAGCTGAGTAATGGGCTATTGTCCAGACAAAGATTTTTTGTGTAGCAATATTAAGTTGTATGAAATTAAATCAGATGTGAAAAATAGGCTATGCCTCAGCCCAATAGGGAATGTCCTCTTGGTGTAACGGTCAAGCTGTTGCTTTCTCCCGCGGTAGACCTGGTTCATATCCCGTCGGTTACATTAAGCAGTCTATTCTCTGAAAATAGTCCAGACAGCATGTACCCAACAGTGAGGTCAGTGGGATTGGAGAGAGTCCCCTCTCCCTCTCTCTGTCTCCTCCCGAGTATCATTTCTTACTCGGCAGGATCCGTCCACGTTTTCGGAGGGCTCCTGGCAAGCGGGGAGTCGCCGACCCGCGTTCAATGTGCCGGTCCGCTTAGCGAGTGCGTCCCGCACGCCCCCATGTCTTCTTTTTTTTCATTTTCATATTTTTGAAAAAATAATTTTTCATTTTTTTTTTCTGCTTCAAAGTAGATTAAGTCAGCTTTTCCAACATTCCGTTTTTTTCTCTGCTTCAAAGTAGATTAAGTGAAGCTTCACCTCCATTCAGAGCCTGCTGATCTTCACATATGTTGCTCTTTATATGCCCCCCAACCATAATCTGGAAATATATTAATTTCAGACTTCTGGACATAAAACTTACATATTGTGAAAACCACACACAGACATGTGAAATCCCTTAGCTAGATGAGCCTCAAACATCAGAGCAATGGCCTAGGCGACAACACCTTGGGTGGGCAATTGTCTTCCAAATGAATGTTCATATATAACACGCCATTCTCCAAATCAATATTTCTATATAACATGCCATTCTCCTTGCATTATGCTGTTGGGTCATGGAGGAGGGAGGTTGCAATGCTGGGAAAAACACCTCCACAGGAGATCAACACAGCATTGCAACATTTTTCGAATGAAAGTAACAGCGCCCTTGGGCACCCCTGTAGTTTATTTTTAGTCATTTAGCAGACACTCTTATCCAGAGTGACTTAATATATTTTTTGTGTAATTATTTTTTTCATACCTGCCCCCCAGTGGGAATCAAACCCTAAACCCTGGCATTGCAAATACCATGCTCTACAAACTGAGCCTCATCCCTGCCACAATTCAGACTACTTGACATAATTATAATTCCTATCTAAACCTAACGGCTTGTGAAACCCCCACACAGAGGTGTGAAATTCCTCAACTTGAGGAGCTTCAAACATCAGAACAATGGCCTGACAACACCTGAGACATTTTTTAGGAAGATGGCATCATCTGGTTCTATTGCCAACATGATTAGCAAAGTTATAAAAAAAAGTATATTACAGAGTTAGGCTTTCACAATAACATTCCTGGAAACAGATTGTAATTTTGATGCGCATAGGAATCATGAGTGCATTCAGGTGCGTATGCCACGGCTAAGTTTATTCACAGTAGACAAACAGGCTCATTCTGTTCAGAATAACCCAGGGTATGACGTCATGTCATCTTGTAACTATACATCAAATATAGTGATCATAAATGTTGACACTGTATTTGACATGAGTTTTATAATAAGAACATTTGAAGTGCACATTTGGACTCATGGGTGTTTTGCTTGCTTGTATGACATCAAAGCAGTATTTATTATAGTCCTCAACGTCTCATCTTTCAAAATACATTTAGTCCTCTGAAGCGTAGAGCCTGTGGTCTGAAGTCATGTATAGCATGTTACTGTACAGCCACTGCGTACCAATTTAGGCGTTTATCAGTGCCATTTTCAACCTGTATACTTTAAAGGGCTACATACAAATTGTGCAACAATATTGCATTTTTAAAAGCCTGTTATATTAAATGAAGTGCCCAGGATAGAGAAAGAGAGAGTTAAAACAGTGGAGTGAGACAGAACGAGAGAGAAAGTGAATTGTGAGAAGAGAGAGAGTGAAAACAGTGGAGTGAGTCAGAGCGAAAGAGAGAGAGAGCTGTGAAGAGAGAGAAAGAGTGAAAACAGTGGAGTAAGAGAGAGAGAGAGAGAGAGAGAGAGAGAGAGAGAAAGAGAGAGAGAACTGTCCACAATGTTAATAGGAACAAAGATTTGTGTTCCTAGGTTAGGGCCCTTAATATGGAATACATTAAATAGAGTGGTTAGAATATATAAAGGGTAACAGTTTCTATGAAGTACATCCAGTCGTCTGAAAAAGTTTGGGCACCCCTCTGAGGCTGCATAATAATTTACTCTGTCGTCACAGAAAATGATCACAGTGGCATGCCATTCATTTTCTAATAAAAGCTGAGTAATGGGCTATTGTCCAGACAAAGATTTTTAGTGTAGTAATATTAAGTTGTATGAAATTAAATCAGATGTGAAAAATAGGCTATGCCTCAGCCCAATAGGGAATGTCCTCTTGGTGTAACGGTCAAGCTGTTGCTTTCTCCCGCGGTAGACCTGGTTCATATCCCGTCGGTTACATTAAGCAGTATATTCTCTGAAAATAGTCCAGACAGCATGTACCCAACAGTGAGGTCAGTGGGATTGGAGAGAGTCCCCTCTCCCTCTCTCTGTCTCCTCCCGAGTATCATTTCTTACTCGGCAGGATCCGTCCACGTTTTCGGAGGGCTCCTGGCAAGCGGGGAGTCGCCGACCCGCGTTCAATGTGCCGGTCCGCTTAGCGAGTGCGTCCCGCACGCCCCCATGTCTTCTTTTTTTTCATTTTCATATTTTTGAAAAAATAATTTTTCATTTTTTTTTTCTGCTTCAAAGTAGATTAAGTCAGCTTCTCCAACATTCCGTTTTTTTCTCTGCTTCAAAGTAGATTAAGTGAAGCTTCACCTCCATTCAGAGCCTGCTGATCTTCACATATGTTGCTCTTTATATGCCCCCCAACCATAATCTGGAAATATATTAATTTCAGACTTCTGGACATAAAACTTACATATTGTGTAAACCACACACAGACATGTGAAATCCCTTAGCTAGATGAGCCTCAAACATCAGAGCAATGGCCTAGGCGACAACACCTTGGGTGGGCAATTGTCTTCCAAATGAATGTTCATATATAACACGCCATTCTCCAAATCAATATTTCTATATAACATGCCATTCTCCTTGCATTATGCTGTTGGGTCATGGAGGAGGGAGGTTGCAATGCTGGGAAAAACACCTCCACAGGAGATCAACACAGCATTGCAACATTTTTCGAATGAAAGTAACAGCGCCCTTGGGCACCCCTGTAGTTTATTTTTAGTCATTTAGCAGACACTCTTATCCAGAGTGACTTAATATATTTTTTGTGTAATTATTTTTTTCATACCTGCCCCCCAGTGGGAATCAAACCCTAAACCCTGGCATTGCAAATACCATGCTCTACAAACTGAGCCTCATCCCTGCCACAATTCAGACTACTTGACATAATTATAATTCCTATCTAAACCTAACGGCTTGTGAAACCCCCACACAGAGGTGTGAAATTCCTCAACTTGAGGAGCTTCAAACATCAGAACAATGGCCTGACAACACCTGAGACATTTTTTAGGAAGATGGCATCATCTGGTTCTATTGCCAACATGATTAGCTAAGTTATAAAAAAAAAAGTATATTACAGAGTTAGGCTTTCACAATAACATTCCTGGAAACAGATTGTAATTTTGATGCGCATAGGAATCATGAGTGCATTCAGGTGCGTATGCCACGGCTAAGTTTATTCACAGTAGACAAACAGGCTCATTCTGTTCAGAATAACCCAGGGTATGACGTCATGTCATCTTGTAACTATACATCAAATATAGTGATCATAAATGTTGACACTGTATTTGACATGAGTTTTATAATAAGAACATTTGAAGTGCACATTTGGACTCATGGGTGTTTTGCTTGCTTGTATGACATCAAAGCAGTATTTATTATAGTCCTCAACGTCTCATCTTTCAAAATACATTTAGTCCTCTGAAGCGTAGAGCCTGTGGTCTGAAGTCATGTATAGCATGTTACTGTACAGCCACTGCGTACCAATTTAGGCGTTTATCAGTGCCATTTTCAACCTGTATACTTTAAAGGGCTACATACAAATTGTGCAACAATATTGCATTTTTAAAAGCCTGTTATATTAAATGAAGTGCCCAGGATAGAGAAAGAGAGAGTGAAAACAGTGGAGTGAGACAGAACGAGAGAGAAAGTGAATTGTGAGAAGAGAGAGAGTGAAAACAGTGGAGTGAGTCAGAGCGAAAGAGAGAGAGAGCTGTGAAGAGAGAGAAAGAGTGAAAATAGTGGAGTAAGAGAGAGAGAGAGAGAGAGAGAGAGAGAAAGAGAGAGAGAAAGAGAGAGAGAACTGTCCACAATGTTAATAGGAACAAAGATTTGTGTTCCTAGGTTAGGGCCCTTAATATGGAATACATTAAATAGAGTGGTTAGAATATATAAAGGGTAACAGTTTCTATGAAGTACATCCAGTCGTCTGAAAAAGTTTGGGCACCCCTCTGAGGCTGCATAATAATTTACTCTGTCGTCACAGAAAATGATCACAGTGGCAAGCCATTCATTTTCTAATAAAAGCTGAGTAATGGGTTATTGTCCAGACAAAGATTTTTAGTGTAGCAATATTAAGTTGTATGAAATTAAATCAGATGTGAAAAATAGGCTATGCCTCAGCCCAATAGGGAATGTCCTCTTGGTGTAACGGTCAAGCTGTTGCTTTCTCCCGCGGTAGACCTGGTTCATATCCCGTCGGTTACATTAAGCAGTCTATTCTCTGAAAATAGTCCAGACAGCATGTACCCAACAGTGAGGTCAGTGGGATTGGAGAGAGTCCCCTCTCCCTCTCTCTGTCTCCTCCAGAGTATCATTTCTTACTCGGCAGGATCCGTCCACGTTTTCGGAGAGCTCCTGGCAAGCGGGGAGTCGCCGACCCGCGTTCAATGTGCCGGTCCGCTTAGCGAGTGCGTCCCGCACGCCCCCATGTCTTCTTTTTTTTCATTTTCATATTTTTGAAAAAATAATTTTTCATATTTTTTTTTCTGCTTCAAAGTAGATTAAGTCAGCTTCTCAAACATTCCGGGTTTTTTTCTGCTTCAAAGTAGATTAAGTGAAGCTTCACCTCCATTCAGAGCCTGCTGATCTTCACATATGTTGCTCTTTATATGCCCCCCAACCATAATCTGGAAATATATTAATTTCAGACTTCTGGACATAAAACTTACATATTGTGTAAACCACACACAGACATGTGAAATCCCTTAGCTAGATGAGCCTCAAACATCAGAGCAATGGCCTAGGCGACAACACCTTGGGTGGGCAATTGTCTTCCAAATGAATGTTCATATATAACACGCCATTCTCCAAATCAATATTTCTATATAACATGCCATTCTCCTTGCATTATGCTGTTGGGTCAGGGAGGAGGGAGGTTGCAATGCTGGGAAAAACACCTCCACAGCAGATCAACACAGCATTGCAACATTTTTCGAATGAAAGTAACAGCGCCCTTGGGCACCCCTGTAGTTTATTTTTAGTCATTTAGCAGACACTCTTATCCAGAGTGACTTAATATATTTTTTGTGTAATTATTTTTTTCATACCTGCCCCCCAGTGGGAATCAAACCCTAAACCCTGGCATTGCAAATACCATGCTCTACAAACTGAGCCTCCTCATCCCTGACACAATTCAGACTACTGGACATCATTATAATTCCTATCTAAACCTAACGGCTTGTGAAACCCCCACACAGAGGTGTGAAATCCCTCAACTTGAGGAGCTTCAAACATCAGAACAATGGCCTGACAACACCTGAGACATTTTTTAGGAAGATGGCATCATCTGGTTCTATTGCCAACATGATTAGCTAAGTTATAAAAAAGTATATTACAGAGTTAGGCTTTCACAATAACATTCCTGGAAACAGATTGTAATTTTGATGCGCATAGGAATCATGAGTGCATTCAGGTGCGTATGCCACGGCTAAGTTTATTCACACTAGACAAACAGGCTCATTCTGTTCAGAATAACCCAGGGTATGACGTCATGTCATCTTGTAACTATACATCAAATATAGTGATCATAAATGTTGACACTGTATTTGACATGAGTTTTATAATAAGAAAATGTGAAGTGCACATTTGGACTCATGGGTGTTTTGCTTGCTTGTATGACATCAAAGCAGTATTTATTATAGTCCTCAACGTCTCATCTTTCAAAATACATTTAGTCCTCTGAAGCGTAGAGCCTGTGGTCTGAAGTCATGTATAGCATGTTACTGTACAGCCACTGCGTACCAATTTAGGCGTTTATCAGTGCCATTTTCAACCTGTATACTTTAAAGGGCTACATACAAATTGTGCAACAATATTGCATTTTTAAAAGCCTGTTATATTAAATGAAGTGCCCTTTAATATAGACCACATGTAAAATTCAATAAATCAGATTGTCGAGTGAGGCAGAGAGAGAGTTGTGAGGATAGAGAAAGAGAGAGTGAAAACAGTGGAGTGAGACAGAACGAGAGAGAAAGTGAATTGTGAGAAGATCTCCACCCTATTCCCAATGTAGTGCACTACTTTAGATCTGATCAGAAGTAGCCTAGTGCACTACGTAGGGAACAGGGTGTCATTTGGGCCAGAGTCAGTAACTCCCCTGGGTATGAATTGTCTCTCTATCTTATCTGTCTATGCTTGGTTGACCTAGCAACTGGGTCTGTTTTAATGTCCAGACAGCATGTACCCAACAGTGAGGTCAGTGGGATTGGAGAGAGTCCCCTCTCCCTCTCTCTGTCTCCTCCCGAGTATCATTTCTTACTCGGCAGGATCCGTCCACGTTTTCGGAGGGCTCCTGGCAAGCGGGGAGTCGCCGACCCGCGTTCAATGTGCCGGTCCGCTTAGCGAGTGCGTCCCGCACGCCCCCATGTCTTCTTTTTTTTCATTTTCATATTTTTGAAAAAATAATTTTTCATTTTTTTTTTCTGCTTCAAAGTAGATTAAGTCAGCTTCTCCAACATTCCGTTTTTTTCTCTGCTTCAAAGTAGATTAAGTGAAGCTTCACCTCCATTCAGAGCCTGCTGATCTTCACATATGTTGCTCTTTATATGCCCCCCAACCATAATCTGGAAATATATTAATTTCAGACTTCTGGACATAAAACTTACATATTGTGTAAACCACACACAGACATGTGAAATCCCTTAGCTAGATGAGCCTCAAACATCAGAGCAATGGCCTAGGCGACAACACCTTGGGTGGGCAATTGTCTTCCAAATGAATGTTCATATATAACACGCCATTCTCCAAATCAATATTTCTATATAACATGCCATTCTCCTTGCATTATGCTGTTGGGTCATGGAGGAGGGAGGTTGCAATGCTGGGAAAAACACCTCCACAGGAGATCAACACAGCATTGCAACATTTTTCGAATGAAAGTAACAGCGCCCTTGGGCACCCCTGTAGTTTATTTTTAGTCATTTAGCAGACACTCTTATCCAGAGTGACTTAATATATTTTTTGTGTAATTATTTTTTTCATACCTGCCCCCCAGTGGGAATCAAACCCTAAACCCTGGCATTGCAAATACCATGCTCTACAAACTGAGCCTCATCCCTGCCACAATTCAGACTACTTGACATAATTATAATTCCTATCTAAACCTAACGGCTTGTGAAACCCCCACACAGAGGTGTGAAATTCCTCAACTTGAGGAGCTTCAAACATCAGAACAATGGCCTGACAACACCTGAGACATTTTTTAGGAAGATGGCATCATCTGGTTCTATTGCCAACATGATTAGCTAAGTTATAAAAAAAAAAGTATATTACAGAGTTAGGCTTTCACAATAACATTCCTGGAAACAGATTGTAATTTTGATGCGCATAGGAATCATGAGTGCATTCAGGTGCGTATGCCACGGCTAAGTTTATTCACAGTAGACAAACAGGCTCATTCTGTTCAGAATAACCCAGGGTATGACGTCATGTCATCTTGTAACTATACATCAAATATAGTGATCATAAATGTTGACACTGTATTTGACATGAGTTTTATAATAAGAACATTTGAAGTGCACATTTGGACTCATGGGTGTTTTGCTTGCTTGTATGACATCAAAGCAGTATTTATTATAGTCCTCAACGTCTCATCTTTCAAAATACATTTAGTCCTCTGAAGCGTAGAGCCTGTGGTCTGAAGTCATGTATAGCATGTTACTGTACAGCCACTGCGTACCAATTTAGGCGTTTATCAGTGCCATTTTCAACCTGTATACTTTAAAGGGCTACATACAAATTGTGCAACAATATTGCATTTTTAAAAGCCTGTTATATTAAATGAAGTGCCCAGGATAGAGAAAGAGAGAGTGAAAACAGTGGAGTGAGACAGAACGAGAGAGAAAGTGAATTGTGAGAAGAGAGAGAGTGAAAACAGTGGAGTGAGTCAGAGCGAAAGAGAGAGAGAGCTGTGAAGAGAGAGAAAGAGTGAAAATAGTGGAGTAAGAGAGAGAGAGAGAGAGAGAGAGAGAGAAAGAGAGAGAGAAAGAGAGAGAGAACTGTCCACAATGTTAATAGGAACAAAGATTTGTGTTCCTAGGTTAGGGCCCTTAATATGGAATACATTAAATAGAGTGGTTAGAATATATAAAGGGTAACAGTTTCTATGAAGTACATCCAGTCGTCTGAAAAAGTTTGGGCACCCCTCTGAGGCTGCATAATAATTTACTCTGTCGTCACAGAAAATGATCACAGTGGCAAGCCATTCATTTTCTAATAAAAGCTGAGTAATGGGTTATTGTCCAGACAAAGATTTTTAGTGTAGCAATATTAAGTTGTATGAAATTAAATCAGATGTGAAAAATAGGCTATGCCTCAGCCCAATAGGGAATGTCCTCTTGGTGTAACGGTCAAGCTGTTGCTTTCTCCTGCGGTAGACCTGGTTCATATCCCGTCGGTTACATTAAGCAGTCTATTCTCTGAAAATAGTCCAGACAGCATGTACCCAACAGTGAGGTCAGTGGGATTGGAGAGAGTCCCCTCTCCCTCTCTCTGTCTCCTCCCGAGTATCATTTCTTACTCGGCAGGATCCGTCCACGTTTTCGGAGGGCTCCTGGCAAGCGGGGAGTCGCCGACCCGCGTTCAATGTGCCGGTCCGCTTAGTGAGTGCGTCCCGCACGCCCCCATGTCTTCTTTTTTTTCATTTTCATATTTTTGAAAAGATAATTTTTCATTTTTTTTCTGCTTCAAAGTAGATTAAGTCAGCTTCTCCAACATTCCGTTTTTTTCTCTGCTTCAAAGTAGATTAAGTGAAGCTTCACCTCCATTCAGAGCCTGCTGATCTTCACATATGTTGCTCTTTATATGCCCCCCAACCATAATCTGGAAATATATTAATTTCAGACTTCTGGACATAAAACTTACATATTGTGTAAACCACACACAGACATGTGAAATCCCTTAGCTAGATGAGCCTCAAACATCAGAGCAATGGCCTAGGCGACAACACCTTGGGTGGGCAATTGTCTTCCAAATGAATGTTCATATATAACACGCCATTCTCCAAATCAATATTTCTATATAACATGCCATTCTCCTTGCATTATGCTGTTGGGTCAGGGAGGAGGGAGGTTGCAATGCTGGGAAAAACACCTCCACAGCAGATCAACACAGCATTGCAACATTTTTCGAATGAAAGTAACAGCGCCCTTGGGCACCCCTGTAGTTTATTTTTAGTCATTTAGCAGACACTCTTATCCAGAGTGACTTAATATATTTTTTGTGTAATTATTTTTTTCATACCTGCCCCCCAGTGGGAATCAAACCCTAAACCCTGGCATTGCAAATACCATGCTCTACAAACTGAGCCTCCTCATCCCTGACACAATTCAGACTACTGGACATCATTATAATTCCTATCTAAACCTAACGGCTTGTGAAACCCCCACACAGAGGTGTGAAATCCCTCAACTTGAGGAGCTTCAAACATCAGAACAATGGCCTGACAACACCTGAGACATTTTTTAGGAAGATGGCATCATCTGGTTCTATTGCCAACATGATTAGCTAAGTTATAAAAAAGTATATTACAGAGTTAGGCTTTCACAATAACATTCCTGGAAACAGATTGTAATTTTGATGCGCATAGGAATCATGAGTGCATTCAGGTGCGTATGCCACGGCTAAGTTTATTCACACTAGACAAACAGGCTCATTCTGTTCAGAATAACCCAGGGTATGACGTCATGTCATCTTGTAACTATACATCAAATATAGTGATCATAAATGTTGACACTGTATTTGACATGAGTTTTATAATAAGAAAATGTGAAGTGCACATTTGGACTCATGGGTGTTTTGCTTGCTTGTATGACATCAAAGCAGTATTTATTATAGTCCTCAACGTCTCATCTTTCAAAATACATTTAGTCCTCTGAAGCGTAGAGCCTGTGGTCTGAAGTCATGTATAGCATGTTACTGTACAGCCACTGCGTACCAATTTAGGCGTTTATCAGTGCCATTTTCAACCTGTATACTTTAAAGGGCTACATACAAATTGTGCAACAATATTGCATTTTTAAAAGCCTGTTATATTAAATGAAGTGCCCTTTAATATAGACCACATGTAAAATTCAATAAATCAGATTGTCGAGTGAGGCAGAGAGAGAGTTGTGAGGATAGAGAAAGAGAGAGTGAAAACAGTGGAGTGAGACAGAACGAGAGAGAAAGTGAATTGTGAGAAGATCTCCACCCTATTCCCAATGTAGTGCACTACTTTAGATCTGATCAGAAGTAGCCTAGTGCACTACGTAGGGAACAGGGTGTCATTTGGGCCAGATTCAGTAACTCCCCTGGGTATGAATTGTCTCTCTATCTTATCTGTCTATGCTTGGTTGACCTAGCAACTGGGTCTGTTTTAATGTCCAGACAGCATGTACCCAACAGTGAGGTCAGTGGGATTGGAGAGAGTCCCCTCTCCCTCTCTCTGTCTCCTCCCGAGTATCATTTCTTACTCGGCAGGATCCGTCCACGTTTTCGGAGGGCTCCTGGCAAGCGGGGAGTCGCCGACCCGCGTTCAATGTGCCGGTCCGCTTAGCGAGTGCGTCCCGCACGCCCCCATGTCTTCTTTTTTTTCATTTTCATATTTTTGAAAAGATAATTTTTCATTTTTTTTTCTGCTTCAAAGTAGATTAAGTGAAGCTTCACCTCCATTCAGAGCCTGCTGATCTTCACATATGTTGCTCTTTATATGCCCCCCAACCATAATCTGGAAATATATTAATTTCAGACTTCTGGACATAAAACTTACATATTGTGTAAACCACACACAGACATGTGAAATCCCTTAGCTAGATGAGCCTCAAACATCAGAGCAATGGCCTAGGCGACAACACCTTGGGTGGGCAATTGTCTTCCAAATGAATGTTCATATATAACACGCCATTCTCCAAATCAATATTTCTATATAACATGCCATTCTCCTTGCATTATGCTGTTGGGTCATGGAGGAGGGAGGTTGCAATGCTGGGAAAAACACCTCCACAGGAGATCAACACAGCATTGCAACATTTTTCGAATGAAAGTAACAGCGCCCTTGGGCACCCCTGTAGTTTATTTTTAGTCATTTAGCAGACACTCTTATCCAGAGTGACTTAATATATTTTTTGTGTAATTATTTTTTTCATACCTGCCCCCCAGTGGGAATCAAACCCTAAACCCTGGCATTGCAAATACCATGCTCTACAAACTGAGCCTCATCCCTGCCACAATTCAGACTACTTGACATAATTATAATTCCTATCTAAACCTAACGGCTTGTGAAACCCCCACACAGAGGTGTGAAATTCCTCAACTTGAGGAGCTTCAAACATCAGAACAATGGCCTGACAACACCTGAGACATTTTTTAGGAAGATGGCATCATCTGGTTCTATTGCCAACATGATTAGCTAAGTTATAAAAAAAAGTATATTACAGAGTTAGGCTTTCACAATAACATTCCTGGAAACAGATTGTAATTTTGATGCGCATAGGAATCATGAGTGCATTCAGGTGCGTATGCCACGGCTAAGTTTATTCACAGTAGACAAACAGGCTCATTCTGTTCAGAATAACCCAGGGTATGACGTCATGTCATCTTGTAACTATACATCAAATATAGTGATCATAAATGTTGACACTGTATTTGACATGAGTTTTATAATAAGAACATTTGAAGTGCACATTTGGACTCATGGGTGTTTTGCTTGCTTGTATGACATCAAAGCAGTATTTATTATAGTCCTCAACGTCTCATCTTTCAAAATACATTTAGTCCTCTGAAGCGTAGAGCCTGTGGTCTGAAGTCATGTATAGCATGTTACTGTACAGCCACTGCGTACCAATTTAGGCGTTTATCAGTGCCATTTTCAACCTGTATACTTTAAAGGGCTACATACAAATTGTGCAACAATATTGCATTTTTAAAAGCCTGTTATATTAAATGAAGTGCCCAGGATAGAGAAAGAGAGAGTGAAAACAGTGGAGTGAGACAGAACGAGAGAGAAAGTGAATTGTGAGAAGAGAGAGAGTGAAAACAGTGGAGTGAGTCAGAGCGAAAGAGAGAGAGAGCTGTGAAGAGAGAGAAAGAGTGAAAATAGTGGAGTAAGAGAGAGAGAGAGAGAGAGAGAGAAAGAGAGAGAGAAAGAGAGAGAGAACTGTCCACAATGTTAATAGGAACAAAGATTTGTGTTCCTAGGTTAGGGCCCTTAATATGGAATACATTAAATAGAGTGGTTAGAATATATAAAGGGTAACAGTTTCTATGAAGTACATCCAGTCGTCTGAAAAAGTTTGGGCACCCCTCTGAGGCTGCATAATAATTTACTCTGTCGTCACAGAAAATGATCACAGTGGCAAGCCATTCATTTTCTAATAAAAGCTGAGTAATGGGTTATTGTCCAGACAAAGATTTTTAGTGTAGCAATATTAAGTTGTATGAAATTAAATCAGATGTGAAAAATAGGCTATGCCTCAGCCCAATAGGGAATGTCCTCTTGGTGTAACGGTCAAGCTGTTGCTTTCTCCCGCGGTAGACCTGGTTCATATCCCGTCGGTTACATTAAGCAGTATATTCTCTGAAAATAGTCCAGACAGCATGTACCCAACAGTGAGGTCAGTGGGATTGGAGAGAGTCCCCTCTCCCTCTCTCTGTCTCCTCCCGAGTATCATTTCTTACTCGGCAGGATCCGTCCACGTTTTCGGAGGGCTCCTGGCAAGCGGGGAGTCGCCGACCCGCGTTCAATGTGCCGGTCCGCTTAGTGAGTGCGTCCCGCACGCCCCCATGTCTTCTTTTTTTTCATTTTCATATTTTTGAAAAGATAATTTTTCATTTTTTTTCTGCTTCAAAGTAGATTAAGTCAGCTTCTCCAACATTCCGTTTTTTTCTCTGCTTCAAAGTAGATTAAGTGAAGCTTCACCTCCATTCAGAGCCTGCTGATCTTCACATATGTTGCTCTTTATATGCCCCCCAACCATAATCTGGAAATATATTAATTTCAGACTTCTGGACATAAAACTTACATATTGTGTAAACCACACACAGACATGTGAAATCCCTTAGCTAGATGAGCCTCAAACATCAGAGCAATGGCCTAGGCGACAACACCTTGGGTGGGCAATTGTCTTCCAAATGAATGTTCATATATAACACGCCATTCTCCAAATCAATATTTCTATATAACATGCCATTCTCCTTGCATTATGCTGTTGGGTCATGGAGGAGGGAGGTTGCAATGCTGGGAAAAACACCTCCACAGGAGATCAACACAGCATTGCAACATTTTTCGAATGAAAGTAACAGCGCCCTTGGGCACCCCTGTAGTTTATTTTTAGTCATTTAGCAGACACTCTTATCCAGAGTGACTTAATATATTTTTTGTGTAATTATTTTTTTCATACCTGCCCCCCAGTGGGAATCAAACCCTAAACCCTGGCATTGCAAATACCATGCTCTACAAACTGAGCCTCATCCCTGCCACAATTCAGACTACTTGACATAATTATAATTCCTATCTAAACCTAACGGCTTGTGAAACCCCCACACAGAGGTGTGAAATTCCTCAACTTGAGGAGCTTCAAACATCAGAACAATGGCCTGACAACACCTGAGACATTTTTTAGGAAGATGGCATCATCTGGTTCTATTGCCAACATGATTAGCTAAGTTATAAAAAAAAGTATATTACAGAGTTAGGCTTTCACAATAACATTCCTGGAAACAGATTGTAATTTTGATGCGCATAGGAATCATGAGTGCATTCAGGTGCGTATGCCACGGCTAAGTTTATTCACAGTAGACAAACAGGCTCATTCTGTTCAGAATAACCCAGGGTATGACGTCATGTCATCTTGTAACTATACATCAAATATAGTGATCATAAATGTTGACACTGTATTTGACATGAGTTTTATAATAAGAACATTTGAAGTGCACATTTGGACTCATGGGTGTTTTGCTTGCTTGTATGACATCAAAGCAGTATTTATTATAGTCCTCAACGTCTCATCTTTCAAAATACATTTAGTCCTCTGAAGCGTAGAGCCTGTGGTCTGAAGTCATGTATAGCATGTTACTGTACAGCCACTGCGTACCAATTTAGGCGTTTATCAGTGCCATTTTCAACCTGTATACTTTAAAGGGCTACATACAAATTGTGCAACAATATTGCATTTTTAAAAGCCTGTTATATTAAATGAAGTGCCCAGGATAGAGAAAGAGAGAGTGAAAACAGTGGAGTGAGACAGAACGAGAGAGAAAGTGAATTGTGAGAAGAGAGAGAGTGAAAACAGTGGAGTGAGTCAGAGCGAAAGAGAGAGAGAGCTGTGAAGAGAGAGAAAGAGTGAAAATAGTGGAGTAAGAGAGAGAGAGAGAGAAAGAGAGAGAGAAAGAGAGAGAGAACTGTCCACAATGTTAATAGGAACAAAGATTTGTGTTCCTAGGTTAGGGCCCTTAATATGGAATACATTAAATAGAGTGGTTAGAATATATAAAGGGTAACAGTTTCTATGAAGTACATCCAGTCGTCTGAAAAAGTTTGGGCACCCCTCTGAGGCTGCATAATAATTTACTCTGTCGTCACAGAAAATGATCACAGTGGCAAGCCATTCATTTTCTAATAAAAGCTGAGTAATGGGTTATTGTCCAGACAAAGATTTTTAGTGTAGTAATATTAAGTTGTATGAAATTAAATCAGATGTGAAAAATAGGCTATGCCTCAGCCCAATAGGGAATGTCCTCTTGGTGTAACGGTCAAGCTGTTGCTTTCTCCCGCGGTAGACCTGGTTCATATCCCGTCGGTTACATTAAGCAGTCTATTCTCTGAAAATAGTCCAGACAGCATGTACCCAACAGTGAGGTCAGTGGGATTGGAGAGAGTCCCCTCTCCCTCTCTCTGTCTCCTCCAGAGTATCATTTCTTACTCGGCAGGATCCGTCCACGTTTTCGGAGGGCTCCTGGCAAGCGGGGAGTCGCCGACCCGCGTTCAATGTGCCGGTCCGCTTAGCGAGTGCGTCAAGGACGCCCTCATGTCTTCATTTTTTTCATTTTCATATTTTAGAAAAAATACTTTTTCATATTTTTTTTTCTGCTTCAAAGTAGATTAAGTGAAGCTTCACCTCCATTCAGAGCCTGCTGATCTTCACATATGTTGCTCTTTATATGCCCCCCAACCATAATCTGGAAATATATTCATTTCAGACTTCTGGACATAAAACTTACATATTGTGTAAACCACACACAGACATGTGAAATCCCTTAGCTAGATGAGCCTCAAACATCAGAGCAATGGCCTAGGCGACAACACCTTGGGTGGGCAATTGTCTTCCAAATGAATGTTCATATATAACACGCCATTCTCCAAATCAATATTTCTATATAACGTGCCATTCTCCTTGCATTATGCTGTTGGGTCAGGGAGGAGGGAGGTTGCAATGCTGGGAAAAACACCTCCACAGCAGATCAACACAGCATTGCAACATTTTTCGAATGAAAGTAACAGCGCCCTTGGGCACCCCTGTAGTTTATTTTTAGTCATTTAGCAGACACTCTTATCCAGAGTGACTTAATATATTTTTTGTGTAATTATTTTTTTCATACCTGCCCCCCAGTGGGAATCAAACCCTAAACCCTGGCATTGCAAATACCATGCTCTACAAACTGAGCCTCCTCATCCCTGCCACAATTCAGACTGCTGGACATAATTATAATTCCTATCTAAACCTAACGGCTTGTGAAACCCCCACACAGAGGTGTGAAATTCCTAAACTTGAGGAGCTTCAAACATCAGAACAATGGCCTGACAACACCTGAGACATTTTTTAGGAAGATGGCATCATCTGGTTCTATTGCCAACATGATTAGCTAAGTTATAAAAAAGTATATTACAGAGTTAGGCTTTCACAATAACATTCCTGGAAACAGATTGTAATTTTGATGCGCATAGGAATCATGAGTGCATTCAGGTGCGTATGCCACGGCTAAGTTTATTCACAGTAGACAAACAGGCTCATTCTGTTCAGAATAACCCAGGGTATGACGTCATGTCATCTTGTAACTATACATCAAATATAGTGATCATAAATGTTGACACTGTATTTGACATGAGTTTTATAATAAGAAAATTTGAAGTGCACATTTGGACTCATGGGTGTTTTGCTTGCTTGTATGACATCAAAGCAGTATTTATTATAGTCCTCAACGTCTCATCTTTCAAAATACATTTAGTCCTCTGAAGCGTAGAGCCTGTGGTCTGAAGTCATGTATAGCATGTTACTGTACAGCCACTGCGTACCAATTTAGGCGTTTATCAGTGCCATTTTCAACCTGTATACTTTAAAGGGCTACATACAAATTGTGCAACAATATTGCATTTTTAAAAACCTGTTATTTTAAATGAAGTGCCCAGGATAGAGAAAGAGAGAGTGAAAACAGTGGAGTGAGACAGAACGAGAGAGAGAGAGAGCTGTGAAGAGAGAGAAAGAGTGAAAACAGTGGAGTAAGAGAGAGAGAGAGAGAGAGAGAGAGAGAGAGAGAGAGAGAGAACTGTCCACAATGTTAATAGGAACAAATATTTGTGTTCCTAGGTTAGGGCCCTTAATATGGAATACATTAAATAGAGTGGTTAGAATATATAAAGGGTAACAGTTTCTATGAAGTACATCCAGTCGTCTGAAAAAGTTTGGGCACCCCTCTGAGGCTGCATAATAATTTACTCTGTCGTCACAGAAAATGATCACAGTGGCATGCCATTCATTTTCTAATAAAAGCTGAGTAATGGGCTATTGTCCAGACAAAGATTTTTAGTGTAGCAATATTAAGTTGTATGAAATTAAATCAGATGTGAAAAATAGGCTATGCCTCAGCCCAATAGGGAATGTCCTCTTGGTGTAACGGTCAAGCTGTTGCTTTCTCCCGCGGTAGACCTGGTTCATATCCCGTCGGTTACATTAAGCAGTCTATTCTCTGAAAATAGTCCAGACAGCATGTACCCAACAGTGAGGTCAGTGGGATTGGAGAGAGTCCCCTCTCCCTCTCTCTGTCTCCTCCCGAGTATCATTTCTCACTCGGCAGGATCCGTCCACGTTTTCGGAGGGCTCCTGGCAAGCGGGGAGTCGCCGACCCGCGTTCAATGTGCCGGTCCGCTTAGCGAGTGCGTCCCGCACGCCCCCATGTCTTCTTTTTTTTCATTTTCATATTTTTGAAAAAATAATTTTTCATTTTTTTTTTCTGCTTCAAAGTAGATTAAGTCAGCTTCTCCAACATTCCGTTTTTTTCTCTGCTTCAAAGTAGATTAAGTGAAGCTTCACCTCCATTCAGAGCCTGCTGATCTTCACATATGTTGCTCTTTATATGCCCCCCAACCATAATCTGGAAATATATTAATTTCAGACTTCTGGACATAAAACTTACATATTGTGTAAACCACACACCGACATGTGAAATCCCTTAGCTAGATGAGCCTCAAACATCAGAGCAATGGCCTAGGCGACAACACCTTGGGTGGGCAATTGTCTTCCAAATGAATGTTCATATATAACACGCCATTCTCCAAATCAATATTTCTATATAACATGCCATTCTCCTTGCATTATGGTGTTGGGTCAGGGAGGAGGGAGGTTGCAATGCTGGGAAAAACATCTCCACAGCAGATCAACACAGCATTGCAACATTTTTCGAATGAAAGTAACAGCGCCCTTGGGCACCCCTGTAGTTTATTTTTAGTCATTTAGCAGACACTCTTATCCAGAGTGACTTAATATATTTTTTGTGTAATTATTTTTTTAATACCTGCCCCCCAGTGGGAATCAAACCCTAAACCCTGGCATTGCAAATACCATGCTCTACAAACTGAGCCTCCTCATCCCTGCCACAATTCAGACTGCTGGACATAATTATAATTCCTATCTAAACCTAACGGCTTGTGAAACCCCCACACAGAGGTGTGAAATTCCTAAACTTGAGGAGCTTCAAACATCAGAACAATGGCCTGACAACACCTGAGACATTTTTTAGGAAGATGGCATCATCTGGTTCTATTGCCAACATGATTAGCTAAGTTATAAAAAAGTATATTACAGAGTTAGGCTTTCACAATAACATTCCTGGAAACAGATTGTAATTTTGATGCGCATAGGAATCATGAGTGCATTCAGGTGCGTATGCCACGGCTAAGTTTATTCACAGTAGACAAACAGGCTCATTCTGTTCAGAATAACCCAGGGTATGACGTCATGTCATCTTGTAACTATACATCAAATATAGTGATCATAAATGTTGACACTGTATTTGACATGAGTTTTATAATAAGAAAATTTGAAGTGCACATTTGGACTCATGGGTGTTTTGCTTGCTTGTATGACATCAAAGCAGTATTTATTATAGTCCTCAACGTCTCATCTTTCAAAATACATTTAGTCCTCTGAAGCGTAGAGCCTGTGGTCTGAAGTCATGTATAGCATGTTACTGTACAGCCACTGCGTACCAATTTAGGCGTTTATCAGTGCCATTTTCAACCTGTATACTTTAAAGGGCTACATACAAATTGTGCAACAATATTGCATTTTTAAAAACCTGTTATTTTAAATGAAGTGCCCAGGATAGAGAAAGAGAGAGTGAAAACAGTGGAGTGAGACAGAACGAGAGAGAGAGAGAGCTGTGAAGAGAGAGAAAGAGTGAAAACAGTGGAGTAAGAGAGAGAGAGAGAGAGAGAGAGAGAGAGAGAACTGTCCACAATGTTAATAGGAACAAATATTTGTGTTCCTAGGTTAGGGCCCTTAATATGGAATACATTAAATAGAGTGGTTAGAATATATAAAGGGTAACAGTTTCTATGAAGTACATCCAGTCGTCTGAAAAAGTTTGGGCACCCCTCTGAGGCTGCATAATAATTTACTCTGTCGTCACAGAAAATGATCACAGTGGCATGCCATTCATTTTCTAATAAAAGCTGAGTAATGGGCTATTGTCCAGACAAAGATTTTTAGTGTAGCAATATTAAGTTGTATGAAATTAAATCAGATGTGAAAAATAGGCTATGCCTCAGCCCAATAGGGAATGTCCTCTTGGTGTAACGGTCAAGCTGTTGCTTTCTCCCGCGGTAGACCTGGTTCATATCCCGTCGGTTACATTAAGCAGTCTATTCTCTGAAAATAGTCCAGACAGCATGTACCCAACAGTGAGGTCAGTGGGATTGGAGAGAGTCCCCTCTCCCTCTCTCTGTCTCCTCCCGAGTATCATTTCTTACTCGGCAGGATCCGTCCACGTTTTCGGAGGGCTCCTGGCAAGCGGGGAGTCGCCGACCCGCGTTCAATGTGCCGGTCCGCTTAGCGAGTGCGTCCCGCACGCCCCCATGTCTTCTTTTTTTTCATTTTCATATTTTTGAAAAAATAATTTTTCATTTTTTTTTTCTGCTTCAAAGTAGATTAAGTCAGCTTCTCCAACATTCCGTTTTTTTCTCTGCTTCAAAGTAGATTAAGTGAAGCTTCACCTCCATTCAGAGCCTGCTGATCTTCACATATGTTGCTCTTTATATGCCCCCCAACCATAATCTGGAAATATATTAATTTCAGACTTCTGGACATAAAACTTACATATTGTGTAAACCACACACAGACATGTGAAATCCCTTAGCTAGATGAGCCTCAAACATCAGAGCAATGGCCTAGGCGACAACACCTTGGGTGGGCAATTGTCTTCCAAATGAATGTTCATATATAACACACCATTCTCCAAATCAATATTTCTATATAACATGCCATTCTCCTTGCATTATGCTGTTGGGTCAGGGAGGAGGGAGGTTGCAATGCTGGGAAAAACACCTCCACAGCAGATCAACACAGCATTGCAACATTTTTCGAATGAAAGTAACAGCGCCCTTGGGCACCCCTGTAGTTTATTTTTAGTCATTTAGCAGACACTCTTATCCAGAGTGACTTAATATATTTTTTGTGTAATAATTTTTTTCATACCTGCCCCCCAGTGGGAATCAAACCCTAAACCCTGGCATTGCAAATACCATGCTCTACAAACTGAGCCTCCTCATCCCTGCCACAATTCAGACTACTGGACATAATTATAATTCCTATCTAAACCTAACGGCTTGTGAAACCCCCACACAGAGGTGTGAAATTCCTCAACTTGAGGAGCTTCAAACATCAGAACAATGGCCTGACAACACCTGAGACATTTTTTAGGAAGATGGCATCATCTGGTTCTATTGCCAACATGATTAGCTAAGTTATAAAAAAGTATATTACAGAGTTAGGCTTTCACAATAACATTCCTGGAAACAGATTGTAATTTTGATGCGCATAGGAATCATGAGTGCATTCAGGTGCGTATGCCACGGCTAAGTTTATTCACAGTAGACAAACAGGCTCATTATGTTCAGAATAACCCAGGGTATGACGTCATGTCATCTTGTAACTATACATCAAATATAGTGATCATAAATGTTGACACTGTATTTGACATGAGTTTTATAATAAGAAAATTTGAAGTGCACATTTGGACTCATGGGTGTTTTGCTTGCTTGTATGACATCAAAGCACTATTTATTATAGTCCTCAACGTCTCATCTTTCAAAATACATTTAGTCCTCTGAAGCGTAGAGCCTGTGGTCTGAAGTCATGTATAGCATGTTACTGTACAGCCACTGCGTACCAATTTAGGCGTTTATCAGTGCCATTTTCAACCTGTATACTTTAAAGGGCTACATACAAATTGTGCAACAATATTGCATTTTTAAAAGCCTGTTATATTAAATGAAGTGCCCAGGATAGAGAAAGAGAGAGTGAAAACAGTGGAGTGAGACAGAACGAGAGAGAGAGAGAGCTGTGAAGAGAGAGAAAGAGTGAAAACAGTGGAGTAAGAGAGAGAGAGAGAGAGAGAGAGAGAGAGAGAGAACTGTCCACAATGTTAATAGGAACAAAGATTTGTGTTCCTAGGTTAGGGCCCTTAATATGGAATACATTAAATAGAGTGGTTAGAATATATAAAGGGTAACAGTTTCTATGAAGTACATCCAGTCGTCTGAAAAAGTTTGGGCACCCCTCTGAGGCTGCATAATAATTTACTCTGTCGTCACAGAAAATGATCACAGTGGCATGCCATTCATTTTCTAATAAAAGCTGAGTAATGGGCTATTGTCCAGACAAAGATTTTTAGTGTAGCAATATTAAGTTGTATGAAATTAAATCAGATGTGAAAAATAGGCTATGCCTCAGCCCAATAGGGAATGTCCTCTTGGTGTAACGGTCAAGCTGTTGCTTTCTCCCGCGGTAGACCTGGTTCATATCCCGTCGGTTACATTAAGCAGTCTATTCTCTGAAAATAGTCCAGACAGCATGTACCCAACAGTGAGGTCAGTGGGATTGGAGAGAGTCCACTCTCCCTCTCTCTGTCCCCTCCCGAGTATAATTTCTTACTCGGCAGGATCCGTCCACGTTTTCGGAGGGCTCCTGGCAAGCGGGGAGTCGCCGACCCGCGTTCAATGTGCCGGTCCGCTTAGCGAGTGCGTCCCGCACGCCCCCATGTCTTCTTTTTTTTCATTTTCATACTTTTGAAAAAATAATTTTTCATTTTTTTTTTCTGCTTCAAAGTAGATTAAGTCAGCTTCTCCAACATTCCGTTTTTTTCTCTGCTTCAAAGTAGATTAAGTGAAGCTTCACCTCCATTCAGAGCCTGCTGATCTTCACATATGTTGCTCTTTATATGCCCCCCAACCATAATCTGGAAATATATTCATTTCAGACTTCTGGACATAAAACTTACATATTGTGTAAACCACACACAGACATGTGAAATCCCTTAGCTAGATGAGCCTCAAACATCAGAGCAATGGCCTAGGCGACAACACCTTGGGTGGGCAATTGTCTTCCAAATGAATGTTCATATATAACACGCCATTCTCCAATTCAATATTTCTATATAACGTGCCATTCTCCTTGCATTATGCTGTTGGGTCAGGGAGGAGGGAGGTTGCAATGCTGGGAAAAACACCTCCACAGCAGATCAACACAGCATTGCAACATTTTTCGAATGAAAGTAACAGCGCCCTTGGGCACCCCTGTAGTTTATTTTTAGTCATTTAGCAGACACTCTTATCCAGAGTGACTTAATATATTTTTTGTGTAATTATTTTTTTCATACCTGCCCCCCAGTGGGAATCAAACCCTAAACCCTGGCATTGCAAATACCATGCTCTACAAACTGAGCCTCCTCATCCCTGCCACAATTCAGACTGCTGGACATAATTATAATTCCTATCTAAACCTAACGGCTTGTGAAACCCCCACACAGAGGTGTGAAATTCCTCAACTTGAGGAGCTTCAAACATCAGAACAATGGCCTGACAACACCTGAGACATTTTTTAGGAAGATGGCATCATCTGGTTCTATTGCCAACATGATTAGCTAAGTTATAAAAAAGTATATTACAGAGTTAGGCTTTCACAATAACATTCCTGGAAACAGATTGTAATTTTGATGCGCATAGGAATCATGAGTGCATTCAGGTGCGTATGCCACGGCTAAGTTTATTCACAGTAGACAAACAGGCTCATTCTGTTCAGAATAACCCAGGGTATGACGTCATGTCATCTTGTAACTATACATCAAATATAGTGATCATAAATGTTGACACTGTATTTGACATGAGTTTTATAATAAGAACATTTGAAGTGCACATTTGGACTCATGGGTGTTTTGCTTGCTTGTATGACATCAAAGCAGTATTTATTATAGTCCTCAACGTCTCATCTTTCAAAATACATTTAGTCCTCTGAAGCGTAGAGCCTGTGGTCTGAAGTCATGTATAGCATGTTACTGTACAGCCACTGCGTACCAATTTAGGCGTTTATCAGTGCCATTTTCAACCTGTATACTTTAAAGGGCTACATACAAATTGTGCAACAATATTGCATTTTTAAAAGCCTGTTATATTAAATGAAGTGCCCAGGATAGAGAAAGAGAGAGTGAAAACAGTGGAGTGAGACAGAACGAGAGAGAGAGAGAGCTGTGAAGAGAGAGAAAGAGTGAAAACAGTGGAGTAAGAGAGAGAGAGAGAGAGAGAGAGAGAGAGAGAGAGAACTGTCCACAATGTTAATAGGAACAAAGATTTGTGTTCCTAGGTTAGGGCCCTTAATATGGAATACATTAAATAGAGTGGTTAGAATATATAAAGGGTAACAGTTTCTATGAAGTACATCCAGTCGTCTGAAAAAGTTTGGGCACCCCTCTGAGGCTGCATAATAATTTACTCTGTCGTCACAGAAAATGATCACAGTGGCATGCCATTCATTTTCTAATAAAAGCTGAGTAATGGGCTATTGTCCAGACAAAGATTTTTAGTGTAGCAATATTAAGTTGTATGAAATTAAATCAGATGTGAAAAATAGGCTATGCCTCAGCCCAATAGGGAATGTCCTCTTGGTGTAACGGTCAAGCTGTTGCTTTCTCCCGCGGTAGACCTGGTTCATATCCCGTCGGTTACATTAAGCAGTCTATTCTCTGAAAATAGTCCAGACAGCATGTACCCAACAGTGAGGTCAGTGGGATTGGAGAGAGTCCACTCTCCCTCTCTCTGTCCCCTCCCGAGTATAATTTCTTACTCGGCAGGATCCGTCCACGTTTTCGGAGGGCTCCTGGCAAGCGGGGAGTCGCCGACCCGCGTTCAATGTGCCGGTCCGCTTAGCGAGTGCGTCCCGCACGCCCCCATGTCTTCTTTTTTTTCATTTTCATATTTTTGAAAAAATAGTTTTTCATTTTTTTTTTCTGCTTCAAAGTAGATTAAGTCAGCTTCTCCAACATTCCGGTTTTTTCTCTGCTTCAAAGTAGATTAAGTGAAGCTTCACCTCCATTCAGAGCCTGCTGATCTTCACATATGTTGCTCTTCATATGCCCCCCAACCGTAATCTGGAAATATATTAATTTCAGACTTCTGGACATAAAACTTACATATTGTGTAAACCACACACAGACATGTGAAATCCCTTAGCTAGATGAGCCTCAAACATCAGAGCAATGGCCTAGGCGACAACACCTTGGGTGGGCAATTGTCTTCCAAATGAATGTTCATATATAACACGCCATTCTCCAAATCAATATTTCTATATAACATGCCATTCTCCTTGCATTATGCTGTTGGGTCAGGGAGGAGGGAGGTTGCAATGCTGGGAAAAACACCTCCACAGCAGATAAACACAGCATTGCAACATTTTTCGAATGAAAGTAACAGCGCCCTTGGGCACCCCTGTAGTTTATTTTTAGTCATTTAGCAGACACTCTTATCCAGAGTGACTTAATATATTTTTTGTGTAATTATTTTTTTCATACCTGCCCCCCAGTGGGAATCAAACCCTAAACCCTGGCATTGCAAATACCATGCTCTACAAACTGAGCCTCATCCCTGCCACAATTCAGACTGCTGGACATAATTATAATTCCTATCTAAACCTAACGGCTTGTGAAACCCCCACACAGAGGTGTGAAATTCCTCAACTTGAGGAGCTTCAAACATCAGAACAATGGCCTGACAACACCTGAGACATTTTTTAGGAAGATGGCATCATCTGGTTCTATTGCCAACATGATTAGCTAAGTTATAAAAAAGTATATTACAGAGTTAGGCTTTCACAATAACATTCCTGGAAACAGATTGTAATTTTGATGCGCATAGGAATCATGAGTGCATTCAGGTGCGTATGCCACGGCTAAGTTTATTCACAGTAGACAAACAGGCTCATTCTGTTCAGAATAACCCAGGGTATGACGTCATGTCATCTTGTAACTATACATCAAATATAGTGATCATAAATGTTGACACTGTATTTGACATGAGTTTTATAATAAGAAAATTTGAAGTGCACATTTGGACTCATGGGTGTTTTGCTTGCTTGTATGACATCAAAGCAGTATTTATTATAGTCCTCAACGTCTCATCTTTCAAAATACATTTAGTCCTCTGAAGCGTAGAGCCTGTGGTCTGAAGTCATGTATAGCATGTTACTGTACAGCCACTGCGTACCAATTTAATTTAGGCGTTTATCAGTGCCATTTTCAACCTGTATACTTTAAAGGGCTACATACAAATTGTGCAACAATATTGCATTTTTAAAAGCCTGTTATATTAAATGAAGTGCCCTTTAATATAGACCACATGTAAAATTCAATAAATCAGATTTTTTTATATAAATAAAGACTTGCAAAAGTGCTAAAATTCTGCATTTTGGCATGTCCCTCTGTGCACCCTCTGTGACTTCTAGGACTATTTTAACCCACTTAACCCCAGAATTCCCCCAAGTTTTGAGGATCATTGTAAAGCCCTAGTTATTCTGTTGCTTTGACAAAGTCATTTCGGGAGATTGTGATTTATTTAATGTGATTAGTGATTCATTTTAAAGGGGCAATCAGCAGATGCAACATCCATTGATTCTTGAAGAATATAACCTATAAATGAAGAGTGAAAACAGTGGAGTGAGGCAGAGCGTGAAAGAAAGAGTGAAAACAGTGGAGTGAGACAGAGTGAGAGAGAGAGAGAATTGTGAGGAGAGAGAGTGAAAACAATGGAGTGCGACAGAGTGAGAGAGAGAGAGAATTGTGAGGAGAGAGAGAGAGTGAAAACAGTGGAGTGAGACAGCGAGAGAGAGAGTTGTGAGGAGAGAGAGAGTGAAACAGTGGAGTGAGAGAGAGAGAGAGAGTTGTGAGGAGAGAGAAATAGTGAAAACAGTCGAGTGAGGCAGAGAGAGAGTTGTGAGGATAGAGAAAGAGAGAGTGAAAACAGTGGAGTGAGACAGAACGAGAGAGAAAGTGAATTGTGAGAAGAGAGAGAGTGAAAACAGTGGAGTGAGTCAGAGCGAAAGAGAGAGAGAGCTGTGAAGAGAGAGAAAGAGTGAAAACAGTGGAGTAAGAGAGAGAGAGAGAGAGAGAGAGAGAGAGAGAGAAAGAGAGAGAGAACTGTCCACAATGTTAATAGGAACAAAGATTTGTGTTCCTAGGTTAGGGCCCTTAATATGGAATACATTAAATAGAGTGGTTAGAATATATAAAGGGTAACAGTTTCTATGAAGTACATCCAGTCGTCTGAAAAAGTTTGGGCACCCCTCTGAGGCTGCATAATAATTTACTCTGTCGTCACAGAAAATGATCACAGTGGCATGCCATTCATTTTCTAATAAAAGCTGAGTAATGGGCTATTGTCCAGACAAAGATTTTTTGTGTAGCAATATTAAGTTGTATGAAATTAAATCAGATGTGAAAAATAGGCTATGCCTCAGCCCAATAGGGAATGTCCTCTTGGTGTAACGGTCAAGCTGTTGCTTTCTCCCGCGGTAGACCTGGTTCGTATCCCGTCGGTTACATTAAGCAGTCTATTCTCTGAAAATAGTCCAGACAGCATGTACCCAACAGTGAGGTCAGTGGGATTGGAGAGAGTCCCCTCTCCCTCTCTCTGTCTCCTCCCGAGTATCATTTCTTACTCGGCAGGATCCGTCCACGTTTTCGGAGGGCTCCTGGCAAGCGGGGAGTCGCCGACCCGCGTTCAATGTGCCGGTCCGCTTAGCGAGTGCGTCCCGCACGCCCCCATGTCTTCTTTTTTTTCATTTTCATACTTTTGAAAAAATAATTTTTCATTTTTTTTTTCTGCTTCAAAGTAGATTAAGTCAGCTTCTCCAACATTCCGTTTTTTTCTCTGCTTCAAAGTAGATTAAGTGAAGCTTCACCTCCATTCAGAGCCTGCTGATCTTCACATATGTTGCTCTTTATATGCCCCCCAACCATAATCTGGAAATATATTCATTTCAGACTTCTGGACATAAAACTTACATATTGTGTAAACCACACACAGACATGTGAAATCCCTTAGCTAGATGAGCCTCAAACATCAGAGCAATGGCCTAGGCGACAACACCTTGGGTGGGCAATTGTCTTCCAAATGAATGTTCATATATAACACGCCATTCTCCAAATCAATATTTCTATATAACGTGCCATTCTCCTTGCATTATGCTGTTGGGTCAGGGAGGAGGGAGGTTGCAATGCTGGGAAAAACACCTCCACAGCAGATCAACACAGCATTGCAACATTTTTCGAATGAAAGTAACAGCGCCCTTGGGCACCCCTGTAGTTTATTTTTAGTCATTTAGCAGACACTCTTATCCAGAGTGACTTAATATATTTTTTGTGTAATTATTTTTTTCATACCTGCCCCCCAGTGGGAATCAAACCCTAAACCCTGGCATTGCAAATACCATGCTCTACAAACTGAGCCTCCTCATCCCTGCCACAATTCAGACTGCTGGACATAATTATAATTCCTATCTAAACCTAACGGCTTGTGAAACCCCCACACAGAGGTGTGAAATTCCTCAACTTGAGGAGCTTCAAACATCAGAACAATGGCCTGACAACACCTGAGACATTTTTTAGGAAGATGGCATCATCTGGTTCTATTGCCAACATGATTAGCTAAGTTATAAAAAAGTATATTACAGAGTTAGGCTTTCACAATAACATTCCTGGAAACAGATTGTAATTTTGATGCGCATAGGAATCATGAGTGCATTCAGGTGCGTATGCCACGGCTAAGTTTATTCACAGTAGACAAACAGGCTCATTCTGTTCAGAATAACCCAGGGTATGACGTCATGTCATCTTGTAACTATACATCAAATATAGTGATCATAAATGTTGACACTGTATTTGACATGAGTTTTATAATAAGAACATTTGAAGTGCACATTTGGACTCATGGGTGTTTTGCTTGCTTGTATGACATCAAAGCAGTATTTATTATAGTCCTCAACGTCTCATCTTTCAAAATACATTTAGTCCTCTGAAGCGTAGAGCCTGTGGTCTGAAGTCATGTATAGCATGTTACTGTACAGCCACTGCGTACCAATTTAGGCGTTTATCAGTGCCATTTTCAACCTGTATACTTTAAAGGGCTACATACAAATTGTGCAACAATATTGCATTTTTAAAAGCCTGTTATATTAAATGAAGTGCCCAGGATAGAGAAAGAGAGAGTGAAAACAGTGGAGTGAGACAGAACGAGAGAGAAAGTGAATTGTGAGAAGAGAGAGAGTGAAAACAGTGGAGTGAGTCAGAGCGAAAGAGAGAGAGAGCTGTGAAGAGAGAGAAATAGTGAAAACAGTGGAGTAAGAGAGAGAGAGAGAGAGAGAGAGAGAGAGAAAGAGAGAGAGAACTGTCCACAATGTTAATAGGAACAAAGATTTGTGTTCCTAGGTTAGGGCCCTTAATATGGAATACATTAAATAGAGTGGTTAGAATATATAAAGGGTAACAGTTTCTATGAAGTACATCCAGTCGTCTGAAAAAGTTTGGGCACCCCTCTGAGGCTGCATAATAATTTACTCTGTCGTCACAGAAAATGATCACAGTGGCATGCCATTCATTTTCTAATAAAAGCTGAGTAATGGGCTATTGTCCAGACAAAGATTTTTTGTGTAGCAATATTAAGTTGTATGAAATTAAATCAGATGTGAAAAATAGGCTATGCCTCAGCCCAATAGGGAATGTCCTCTTGGTGTAACGGTCAAGCTGTTGCTTTCTCCCGCGGTAGACCTGGTTCGTATCCCGTCGGTTACATTAAGCAGTCTATTCTCTGAAAATAGTCCAGACAGCATGTACCCAACAGTGAGGTCAGTGGGATTGGAGAGAGTCCCCTCTCCCTCTCTCTGTCTCCTCCCGAGTATCATTTCTTACTCGGCAGGATCCGTCCACGTTTTTGGAGGGCTCCTGGCAAGCGGGGAGTCGCCGACCCGCGTTCAATGTGCCGGTCCGCTTAGCGAGTGCGTCCCGCACGCCCCCATGTCTTCTTTTTTTTCATTTTCATATTTTTGAAAAAATAATTTTTCATTTTTTTTTTCTGCTTCAAAGTAGATTAAGTCAGCTTCTCCAACATTCCGTTTTTTTCTCTGCTTCAAAGTAGATTAAGTGAAGCTTCACCTCCATTCAGAGCCTGCTGATCTTCACATATGTTGCTCTTTATATGCCCCCCAACCATAATCTGGAAATATATTAATTTCAGACTTCTGGACATAAAACTTACATATTGTGTAAACCACACACAGACATGTGAAATCCCTTAGCTAGATGAGCCTCAAACATCAGAGCAATGGCCTAGGCGACAACACCTTGGGTGGGCAATTGTCTTCCAAATGAATGTTCATATATAACACGCCATTCTCCAAATCAATATTTCTATATAACATGCCATTCTCCTTGCATTATGCTGTTGGGTCATGGAGGAGGGAGGTTGCAATGCTGGGAAAAACACCTCCACAGGAGATCAACACAGCATTGCAACATTTTTCGAATGAAAGTAACAGCGCCCTTGGGCACCCCTGTAGTTTATTTTTAGTCATTTAGCAGACACTCTTATCCAGAGTGACTTAATATATTTTTTGTGTAATTATTTTTTTCATACCTGCCCCCCAGTGGGAATCAAACCCTAAACCCTGGCATTGCAAATACCATGCTCTACAAACTGAGCCTCATCCCTGCCACAATTCAGACTACTTGACATAATTATAATTCCTATCTAAACCTAACGGCTTGTGAAACCCCCACACAGAGGTGTGAAATTCCTCAACTTGAGGAGCTTCAAACATCAGAACAATGGCCTGACAACACCTGAGACATTTTTTAGGAAGATGGCATCATCTGGTTCTATTGCCAACATGATTAGCTAAGTTATAAAAAAAAGTATATTACAGAGTTAGGCTTTCACAATAACATTCCTGGAAACAGATTGTAATTTTGATGCGCATAGGAATCATGAGTGCATTCAGGTGCGTATGCCACGGCTAAGTTTATTCACAGTAGACAAACAGGCTCATTCTGTTCAGAATAACCCAGGGTATGACGTCATGTCATCTTGTAACTATACATCAAATATAGTGATCATAAATGTTGACACTGTATTTGACATGAGTTTTATAATAAGAACATTTGAAGTGCACATTTGGACTCATGGGTGTTTTGCTTGCTTGTATGACATCAAAGCAGTATTTATTATAGTCCTCAACGTCTCATCTTTCAAAATACATTTAGTCCTCTGAAGCGTAGAGCCTGTGGTCTGAAGTCATGTATAGCATGTTACTGTACAGCCACTGCGTACCAATTTAGGCGTTTATCAGTGCCATTTTCAACCTGTATACTTTAAAGGGCTACATACAAATTGTGCAACAATATTGCATTTTTAAAAGCCTGTTATATTAAATGAAGTGCCCAGGATAGAGAAAGAGAGAGTGAAAACAGTGGAGTGAGACAGAACGAGAGAGAAAGTGAATTGTGAGAAGAGAGAGAGTGAAAACAGTGGAGTGAGTCAGAGCGAAAGAGAGAGAGAGCTGTGAAGAGAGAGAAAGAGTGAAAACAGTGGAGTAAGAGAGAGAGAGAGAGAGAGAGAGAGAGAGAAAGAGAGAGAGAACTGTCCACAATGTTAATAGGAACAAAGATTTGTGTTCCTAGGTTAGGGCCCTTAATATGGAATACATTAAATAGAGTGGTTAGAATATATAAAGGGTAACAGTTTCTATGAAGTACATCCAGTCGTCTGAAAAAGTTTGGGCACCCCTCTGAGGCTGCATAATAATTTACTCTGTCGTCACAGAAAATGATCACAGTGGCATGCCATTCATTTTCTAATAAAAGCTGAGTAATGGGCTATTGTCCAGACAAAGATTTTTTGTGTAGCAATATTAAGTTGTATGAAATTAAATCAGATGTGAAAAATAGGCTATGCCTCAGCCCAATAGGGAATGTCCTCTTGGTGTAACGGTCAAGCTGTTGCTTTCTCCCGCGGTAGACCTGGTTCGTATCCCGTCGGTTACATTAAGCAGTCTATTCTCTGAAAATAGTCCAGACAGCATGTACCCAACAGTGAGGTCAGTGGGATTGGAGAGAGTCCCCTCTCCCTCTCTCTGTCTCCTCCCGAGTATCATTTCTTACTCGGCAGGATCCGTCCACGTTTTCGGAGGGCTCCTGGCAAGCGGGGAGTCGCCGACCCGCGTTCAATGTGCCGGTCCGCTTAGCGAGTGCGTCCCGCACGCCCCCATGTCTTCTTTTTTTTCATTTTCATATTTTTGAAAAAATAATTTTTCATTTTTTTTTTCTGCTTCAAAGTAGATTAAGTCAGCTTTTCCAACATTCCGTTTTTTTCTCTGCTTCAAAGTAGATTAAGTGAAGCTTCACCTCCATTCAGAGCCTGCTGATCTTCACATATGTTGCTCTTTATATGCCCCCCAACCATAATCTGGAAATATATTAATTTCAGACTTCTGGACATAAAACTTACATATTGTGTAAACCACACACAGACATGTGAAATCCCTTAGCTAGATGAGCCTCAAACATCAGAGCAATGGCCTAGGCGACAACACCTTGGGTGGGCAATTGTCTTCCAAATGAATGTTCATATATAACACGCCATTCTCCAAATCAATATTTCTATATAACATGCCATTCTCCTTGCATTATGCTGTTGGGTCATGGAGGAGGGAGGTTGCAATGCTGGGAAAAACACCTCCACAGGAGATCAACACAGCATTGCAACATTTTTCGAATGAAAGTAACAGCGCCCTTGGGCACCCCTGTAGTTTATTTTTAGTCATTTAGCAGACACTCTTATCCAGAGTGACTTAATATATTTTTTGTGTAATTATTTTTTTCATACCTGCCCCCCAGTGGGAATCAAACCCTAAACCCTGGCATTGCAAATACCATGCTCTACAAACTGAGCCTCCTCATCCCTGCCACAATTCAGACTGCTGGACATAATTATAATTCCTATCTAAACCTAACGGCTTGTGAAACCCCCACACAGAGGTGTGAAATTCCTCAACTTGAGGAGCTTCAAACATCAGAACAATGGCCTGACAACACCTGAGACATTTTTTAGGAAGATGGCATCATCTGGTTCTATTGCCAACATGATTAGCTAAGTTATAAAAAAAAGTATATTACAGAGTTAGGCTTTCACAATAACATTCCTGGAAACAGATTGTAATTTTGATGCGCATAGGAATCATGAGTGCATTCAGGTGCGTATGCCACGGCTAAGTTTATTCACAGTAGACAAACAGGCTCATTCTGTTCAGAATAACCCAGGGTATGACGTCATGTCATCTTGTAACTATACATCAAATATAGTGATCATAAATGTTGACACTGTATTTGACATGAGTTTTATAATAAGAACATTTGAAGTGCACATTTGGACTCATGGGTGTTTTGCTTGCTTGTATGACATCAAAGCAGTATTTATTATAGTCCTCAACGTCTCATCTTTCAAAATACATTTAGTCCTCTGAAGCGTAGAGCCTGTGGTCTGAAGTCATGTATAGCATGTTACTGTACAGCCACTGCGTACCAATTTAGGCGTTTATCAGTGCCATTTTCAACCTGTATACTTTAAAGGGCTACATACAAATTGTGCAACAATATTGCATTTTTAAAAGCCTGTTATATTAAATGAAGTGCCCAGGATAGAGAAAGAGAGAGTGAAAACAGTGGAGTGAGACAGAACGAGAGAGAAAGTGAATTGTGAGAAGAGAGAGAGTGAAAACAGTGGAGTGAGTCAGAGCGAAAGAGAGAGAGAGCTGTGAAGAGAGAGAAAGAGTGAAAACAGTGGAGTAAGAGAGAGAGAGAGAGAGAGAGAGAGAGAGAAAGAGAGAGAGAACTGTCCACAATGTTAATAGGAACAAAGATTTGTGTTCCTAGGTTAGGGCCCTTAATATGGAATACATTAAATAGAGTGGTTAGAATATATAAAGGGTAACAGTTTCTATGAAGTACATCCAGTCGTCTGAAAAAGTTTGGGCACCCCTCTGAGGCTGCATAATAATTTACTCTGTCGTCACAGAAAATGATCACAGTGGCATGCCATTCATTTTCTAATAAAAGCTGAGTAATGGGCTATTGTCCAGACAAAGATTTTTTGTGTAGCAATATTAAGTTGTATGAAATTAAATCAGATGTGAAAAATAGGCTATGCCTCAGCCCAATAGGGAATGTCCTCTTGGTGTAACGGTCAAGCTGTTGCTTTCTCCCGCGGTAGACCTGGTTCGTATCCCGTCGGTTACATTAAGCAGTCTATTCTCTGAAAATAGTCCAGACAGCATGTACCCAACAGTGAGGTCAGTGGGATTGGAGAGAGTCCCCTCTCCCTCTCTCTGTCTCCTCCCGAGTATCATTTCTTACTCGGCAGGATCCGTCCACGTTTTCGGAGGGCTCCTGGCAAGCGGGGAGTCGCCGACCCGCGTTCAATGTGCCGGTCCGCTTAGCGAGTGCGTCCCGCACGCCCCCATGTCTTCTTTTTTTTCATTTTCATATTTTTGAAAAAATAATTTTTCATTTTTTTTTTCTGCTTCAAAGTAGATTAAGTCAGCTTTTCCAACATTCCGTTTTTTTCTCTGCTTCAAAGTAGATTAAGTGAAGCTTCACCTCCATTCAGAGCCTGCTGATCTTCACATATGTTGCTCTTTATATGCCCCCCAACCATAATCTGGAAATATATTAATTTCAGACTTCTGGACATAAAACTTACATATTGTGAAAACCACACACAGACATGTGAAATCCCTTAGCTAGATGAGCCTCAAACATCAGAGCAATGGCCTAGGCGACAACACCTTGGGTGGGCAATTGTCTTCCAAATGAATGTTCATATATAACACGCCATTCTCCAAATCAATATTTCTATATAACATGCCATTCTCCTTGCATTATGCTGTTGGGTCATGGAGGAGGGAGGTTGCAATGCTGGGAAAAACACCTCCACAGGAGATCAACACAGCATTGCAACATTTTTCGAATGAAAGTAACAGCGCCCTTGGGCACCCCTGTAGTTTATTTTTAGTCATTTAGCAGACACTCTTATCCAGAGTGACTTAATATATTTTTTGTGTAATTATTTTTTTCATACCTGCCCCCCAGTGGGAATCAAACCCTAAACCCTGGCATTGCAAATACCATGCTCTACAAACTGAGCCTCATCCCTGCCACAATTCAGACTACTTGACATAATTATAATTCCTATCTAAACCTAACGGCTTGTGAAACCCCCACACAGAGGTGTGAAATTCCTCAACTTGAGGAGCTTCAAACATCAGAACAATGGCCTGACAACACCTGAGACATTTTTTAGGAAGATGGCATCATCTGGTTCTATTGCCAACATGATTAGCAAAGTTATAAAAAAAAGTATATTACAGAGTTAGGCTTTCACAATAACATTCCTGGAAACAGATTGTAATTTTGATGCGCATAGGAATCATGAGTGCATTCAGGTGCGTATGCCACGGCTAAGTTTATTCACAGTAGACAAACAGGCTCATTCTGTTCAGAATAACCCAGGGTATGACGTCATGTCATCTTGTAACTATACATCAAATATAGTGATCATAAATGTTGACACTGTATTTGACATGAGTTTTATAATAAGAACATTTGAAGTGCACATTTGGACTCATGGGTGTTTTGCTTGCTTGTATGACATCAAAGCAGTATTTATTATAGTCCTCAACGTCTCATCTTTCAAAATACATTTAGTCCTCTGAAGCGTAGAGCCTGTGGTCTGAAGTCATGTATAGCATGTTACTGTACAGCCACTGCGTACCAATTTAGGCGTTTATCAGTGCCATTTTCAACCTGTATACTTTAAAGGGCTACATACAAATTGTGCAACAATATTGCATTTTTAAAAGCCTGTTATATTAAATGAAGTGCCCAGGATAGAGAAAGAGAGAGTTAAAACAGTGGAGTGAGACAGAACGAGAGAGAAAGTGAATTGTGAGAAGAGAGAGAGTGAAAACAGTGGAGTGAGTCAGAGCGAAAGAGAGAGAGAGCTGTGAAGAGAGAGAAAGAGTGAAAACAGTGGAGTAAGAGAGAGAGAGAGAGAGAGAGAGAGAGAGAGAGAAAGAGAGAGAGAACTGTCCACAATGTTAATAGGAACAAAGATTTGTGTTCCTAGGTTAGGGCCCTTAATATGGAATACATTAAATAGAGTGGTTAGAATATATAAAGGGTAACAGTTTCTATGAAGTACATCCAGTCGTCTGAAAAAGTTTGGGCACCCCTCTGAGGCTGCATAATAATTTACTCTGTCGTCACAGAAAATGATCACAGTGGCATGCCATTCATTTTCTAATAAAAGCTGAGTAATGGGCTATTGTCCAGACAAAGATTTTTAGTGTAGTAATATTAAGTTGTATGAAATTAAATCAGATGTGAAAAATAGGCTATGCCTCAGCCCAATAGGGAATGTCCTCTTGGTGTAACGGTCAAGCTGTTGCTTTCTCCCGCGGTAGACCTGGTTCATATCCCGTCGGTTACATTAAGCAGTATATTCTCTGAAAATAGTCCAGACAGCATGTACCCAACAGTGAGGTCAGTGGGATTGGAGAGAGTCCCCTCTCCCTCTCTCTGTCTCCTCCCGAGTATCATTTCTTACTCGGCAGGATCCGTCCACGTTTTCGGAGGGCTCCTGGCAAGCGGGGAGTCGCCGACCCGCGTTCAATGTGCCGGTCCGCTTAGCGAGTGCGTCCCGCACGCCCCCATGTCTTCTTTTTTTTCATTTTCATATTTTTGAAAAAATAATTTTTCATTTTTTTTTTCTGCTTCAAAGTAGATTAAGTCAGCTTCTCCAACATTCCGTTTTTTTCTCTGCTTCAAAGTAGATTAAGTGAAGCTTCACCTCCATTCAGAGCCTGCTGATCTTCACATATGTTGCTCTTTATATGCCCCCCAACCATAATCTGGAAATATATTAATTTCAGACTTCTGGACATAAAACTTACATATTGTGTAAACCACACACAGACATGTGAAATCCCTTAGCTAGATGAGCCTCAAACATCAGAGCAATGGCCTAGGCGACAACACCTTGGGTGGGCAATTGTCTTCCAAATGAATGTTCATATATAACACGCCATTCTCCAAATCAATATTTCTATATAACATGCCATTCTCCTTGCATTATGCTGTTGGGTCATGGAGGAGGGAGGTTGCAATGCTGGGAAAAACACCTCCACAGGAGATCAACACAGCATTGCAACATTTTTCGAATGAAAGTAACAGCGCCCTTGGGCACCCCTGTAGTTTATTTTTAGTCATTTAGCAGACACTCTTATCCAGAGTGACTTAATATATTTTTTGTGTAATTATTTTTTTCATACCTGCCCCCCAGTGGGAATCAAACCCTAAACCCTGGCATTGCAAATACCATGCTCTACAAACTGAGCCTCATCCCTGCCACAATTCAGACTACTTGACATAATTATAATTCCTATCTAAACCTAACGGCTTGTGAAACCCCCACACAGAGGTGTGAAATTCCTCAACTTGAGGAGCTTCAAACATCAGAACAATGGCCTGACAACACCTGAGACATTTTTTAGGAAGATGGCATCATCTGGTTCTATTGCCAACATGATTAGCTAAGTTATAAAAAAAAAAGTATATTACAGAGTTAGGCTTTCACAATAACATTCCTGGAAACAGATTGTAATTTTGATGCGCATAGGAATCATGAGTGCATTCAGGTGCGTATGCCACGGCTAAGTTTATTCACAGTAGACAAACAGGCTCATTCTGTTCAGAATAACCCAGGGTATGACGTCATGTCATCTTGTAACTATACATCAAATATAGTGATCATAAATGTTGACACTGTATTTGACATGAGTTTTATAATAAGAACATTTGAAGTGCACATTTGGACTCATGGGTGTTTTGCTTGCTTGTATGACATCAAAGCAGTATTTATTATAGTCCTCAACGTCTCATCTTTCAAAATACATTTAGTCCTCTGAAGCGTAGAGCCTGTGGTCTGAAGTCATGTATAGCATGTTACTGTACAGCCACTGCGTACCAATTTAGGCGTTTATCAGTGCCATTTTCAACCTGTATACTTTAAAGGGCTACATACAAATTGTGCAACAATATTGCATTTTTAAAAGCCTGTTATATTAAATGAAGTGCCCAGGATAGAGAAAGAGAGAGTGAAAACAGTGGAGTGAGACAGAACGAGAGAGAAAGTGAATTGTGAGAAGAGAGAGAGTGAAAACAGTGGAGTGAGTCAGAGCGAAAGAGAGAGAGAGCTGTGAAGAGAGAGAAAGAGTGAAAATAGTGGAGTAAGAGAGAGAGAGAGAGAGAGAGAGAGAGAAAGAGAGAGAGAAAGAGAGAGAGAACTGTCCACAATGTTAATAGGAACAAAGATTTGTGTTCCTAGGTTAGGGCCCTTAATATGGAATACATTAAATAGAGTGGTTAGAATATATAAAGGGTAACAGTTTCTATGAAGTACATCCAGTCGTCTGAAAAAGTTTGGGCACCCCTCTGAGGCTGCATAATAATTTACTCTGTCGTCACAGAAAATGATCACAGTGGCAAGCCATTCATTTTCTAATAAAAGCTGAGTAATGGGTTATTGTCCAGACAAAGATTTTTAGTGTAGCAATATTAAGTTGTATGAAATTAAATCAGATGTGAAAAATAGGCTATGCCTCAGCCCAATAGGGAATGTCCTCTTGGTGTAACGGTCAAGCTGTTGCTTTCTCCCGCGGTAGACCTGGTTCATATCCCGTCGGTTACATTAAGCAGTCTATTCTCTGAAAATAGTCCAGACAGCATGTACCCAACAGTGAGGTCAGTGGGATTGGAGAGAGTCCCCTCTCCCTCTCTCTGTCTCCTCCAGAGTATCATTTCTTACTCGGCAGGATCCGTCCACGTTTTCGGAGAGCTCCTGGCAAGCGGGGAGTCGCCGACCCGCGTTCAATGTGCCGGTCCGCTTAGCGAGTGCGTCCCGCACGCCCCCATGTCTTCTTTTTTTTCATTTTCATATTTTTGAAAAAATAATTTTTCATATTTTTTTTTCTGCTTCAAAGTAGATTAAGTCAGCTTCTCAAACATTCCGGGTTTTTTTCTGCTTCAAAGTAGATTAAGTGAAGCTTCACCTCCATTCAGAGCCTGCTGATCTTCACATATGTTGCTCTTTATATGCCCCCCAACCATAATCTGGAAATATATTAATTTCAGACTTCTGGACATAAAACTTACATATTGTGTAAACCACACACAGACATGTGAAATCCCTTAGCTAGATGAGCCTCAAACATCAGAGCAATGGCCTAGGCGACAACACCTTGGGTGGGCAATTGTCTTCCAAATGAATGTTCATATATAACACGCCATTCTCCAAATCAATATTTCTATATAACATGCCATTCTCCTTGCATTATGCTGTTGGGTCAGGGAGGAGGGAGGTTGCAATGCTGGGAAAAACACCTCCACAGCAGATCAACACAGCATTGCAACATTTTTCGAATGAAAGTAACAGCGCCCTTGGGCACCCCTGTAGTTTATTTTTAGTCATTTAGCAGACACTCTTATCCAGAGTGACTTAATATATTTTTTGTGTAATTATTTTTTTCATACCTGCCCCCCAGTGGGAATCAAACCCTAAACCCTGGCATTGCAAATACCATGCTCTACAAACTGAGCCTCCTCATCCCTGACACAATTCAGACTACTGGACATCATTATAATTCCTATCTAAACCTAACGGCTTGTGAAACCCCCACACAGAGGTGTGAAATCCCTCAACTTGAGGAGCTTCAAACATCAGAACAATGGCCTGACAACACCTGAGACATTTTTTAGGAAGATGGCATCATCTGGTTCTATTGCCAACATGATTAGCTAAGTTATAAAAAAGTATATTACAGAGTTAGGCTTTCACAATAACATTCCTGGAAACAGATTGTAATTTTGATGCGCATAGGAATCATGAGTGCATTCAGGTGCGTATGCCACGGCTAAGTTTATTCACACTAGACAAACAGGCTCATTCTGTTCAGAATAACCCAGGGTATGACGTCATGTCATCTTGTAACTATACATCAAATATAGTGATCATAAATGTTGACACTGTATTTGACATGAGTTTTATAATAAGAAAATGTGAAGTGCACATTTGGACTCATGGGTGTTTTGCTTGCTTGTATGACATCAAAGCAGTATTTATTATAGTCCTCAACGTCTCATCTTTCAAAATACATTTAGTCCTCTGAAGCGTAGAGCCTGTGGTCTGAAGTCATGTATAGCATGTTACTGTACAGCCACTGCGTACCAATTTAGGCGTTTATCAGTGCCATTTTCAACCTGTATACTTTAAAGGGCTACATACAAATTGTGCAACAATATTGCATTTTTAAAAGCCTGTTATATTAAATGAAGTGCCCTTTAATATAGACCACATGTAAAATTCAATAAATCAGATTGTCGAGTGAGGCAGAGAGAGAGTTGTGAGGATAGAGAAAGAGAGAGTGAAAACAGTGGAGTGAGACAGAACGAGAGAGAAAGTGAATTGTGAGAAGATCTCCACCCTATTCCCAATGTAGTGCACTACTTTAGATCTGATCAGAAGTAGCCTAGTGCACTACGTAGGGAACAGGGTGTCATTTGGGCCAGAGTCAGTAACTCCCCTGGGTATGAATTGTCTCTCTATCTTATCTGTCTATGCTTGGTTGACCTAGCAACTGGGTCTGTTTTAATGTCCAGACAGCATGTACCCAACAGTGAGGTCAGTGGGATTGGAGAGAGTCCCCTCTCCCTCTCTCTGTCTCCTCCCGAGTATCATTTCTTACTCGGCAGGATCCGTCCACGTTTTCGGAGGGCTCCTGGCAAGCGGGGAGTCGCCGACCCGCGTTCAATGTGCCGGTCCGCTTAGCGAGTGCGTCCCGCACGCCCCCATGTCTTCTTTTTTTTCATTTTCATATTTTTGAAAAAATAATTTTTCATTTTTTTTTTCTGCTTCAAAGTAGATTAAGTCAGCTTCTCCAACATTCCGTTTTTTTCTCTGCTTCAAAGTAGATTAAGTGAAGCTTCACCTCCATTCAGAGCCTGCTGATCTTCACATATGTTGCTCTTTATATGCCCCCCAACCATAATCTGGAAATATATTAATTTCAGACTTCTGGACATAAAACTTACATATTGTGTAAACCACACACAGACATGTGAAATCCCTTAGCTAGATGAGCCTCAAACATCAGAGCAATGGCCTAGGCGACAACACCTTGGGTGGGCAATTGTCTTCCAAATGAATGTTCATATATAACACGCCATTCTCCAAATCAATATTTCTATATAACATGCCATTCTCCTTGCATTATGCTGTTGGGTCATGGAGGAGGGAGGTTGCAATGCTGGGAAAAACACCTCCACAGGAGATCAACACAGCATTGCAACATTTTTCGAATGAAAGTAACAGCGCCCTTGGGCACCCCTGTAGTTTATTTTTAGTCATTTAGCAGACACTCTTATCCAGAGTGACTTAATATATTTTTTGTGTAATTATTTTTTTCATACCTGCCCCCCAGTGGGAATCAAACCCTAAACCCTGGCATTGCAAATACCATGCTCTACAAACTGAGCCTCATCCCTGCCACAATTCAGACTACTTGACATAATTATAATTCCTATCTAAACCTAACGGCTTGTGAAACCCCCACACAGAGGTGTGAAATTCCTCAACTTGAGGAGCTTCAAACATCAGAACAATGGCCTGACAACACCTGAGACATTTTTTAGGAAGATGGCATCATCTGGTTCTATTGCCAACATGATTAGCTAAGTTATAAAAAAAAAAGTATATTACAGAGTTAGGCTTTCACAATAACATTCCTGGAAACAGATTGTAATTTTGATGCGCATAGGAATCATGAGTGCATTCAGGTGCGTATGCCACGGCTAAGTTTATTCACAGTAGACAAACAGGCTCATTCTGTTCAGAATAACCCAGGGTATGACGTCATGTCATCTTGTAACTATACATCAAATATAGTGATCATAAATGTTGACACTGTATTTGACATGAGTTTTATAATAAGAACATTTGAAGTGCACATTTGGACTCATGGGTGTTTTGCTTGCTTGTATGACATCAAAGCAGTATTTATTATAGTCCTCAACGTCTCATCTTTCAAAATACATTTAGTCCTCTGAAGCGTAGAGCCTGTGGTCTGAAGTCATGTATAGCATGTTACTGTACAGCCACTGCGTACCAATTTAGGCGTTTATCAGTGCCATTTTCAACCTGTATACTTTAAAGGGCTACATACAAATTGTGCAACAATATTGCATTTTTAAAAGCCTGTTATATTAAATGAAGTGCCCAGGATAGAGAACGAGAGAGTGAAAACAGTGGAGTGAGACAGAACGAGAGAGAAAGTGAATTGTGAGAAGAGAGAGAGTGAAAACAGTGGAGTGAGTCAGAGCGAAAGAGAGAGAGAGCTGTGAAGAGAGAGAAAGAGTGAAAATAGTGGAGTAAGAGAGAGAGAGAGAGAGAGAGAGAGAGAAAGAGAGAGAGAAAGAGAGAGAGAACTGTCCACAATGTTAATAGGAACAAAGATTTGTGTTCCTAGGTTAGGGCCCTTAATATGGAATACATTAAATAGAGTGGTTAGAATATATAAAGGGTAACAGTTTCTATGAAGTACATCCAGTCGTCTGAAAAAGTTTGGGCACCCCTCTGAGGCTGCATAATAATTTACTCTGTCGTCACAGAAAATGATCACAGTGGCAAGCCATTCATTTTCTAATAAAAGCTGAGTAATGGGTTATTGTCCAGACAAAGATTTTTAGTGTAGCAATATTAAGTTGTATGAAATTAAATCAGATGTGAAAAATAGGCTATGCCTCAGCCCAATAGGGAATGTCCTCTTGGTGTAACGGTCAAGCTGTTGCTTTCTCCTGCGGTAGACCTGGTTCATATCCCGTCGGTTACATTAAGCAGTCTATTCTCTGAAAATAGTCCAGACAGCATGTACCCAACAGTGAGGTCAGTGGGATTGGAGAGAGTCCCCTCTCCCTCTCTCTGTCTCCTCCCGAGTATCATTTCTTACTCGGCAGGATCCGTCCACGTTTTCGGAGGGCTCCTGGCAAGCGGGGAGTCGCCGACCCGCGTTCAATGTGCCGGTCCGCTTAGTGAGTGCGTCCCGCACGCCCCCATGTCTTCTTTTTTTTCATTTTCATATTTTTGAAAAGATAATTTTTCATTTTTTTTCTGCTTCAAAGTAGATTAAGTCAGCTTCTCCAACATTCCGTTTTTTTCTCTGCTTCAAAGTAGATTAAGTGAAGCTTCACCTCCATTCAGAGCCTGCTGATCTTCACATATGTTGCTCTTTATATGCCCCCCAACCATAATCTGGAAATATATTAATTTCAGACTTCTGGACATAAAACTTACATATTGTGTAAACCACACACAGACATGTGAAATCCCTTAGCTAGATGAGCCTCAAACATCAGAGCAATGGCCTAGGCGACAACACCTTGGGTGGGCAATTGTCTTCCAAATGAATGTTCATATATAACACGCCATTCTCCAAATCAATATTTCTATATAACATGCCATTCTCCTTGCATTATGCTGTTGGGTCAGGGAGGAGGGAGGTTGCAATGCTGGGAAAAACACCTCCACAGCAGATCAACACAGCATTGCAACATTTTTCGAATGAAAGTAACAGCGCCCTTGGGCACCCCTGTAGTTTATTTTTAGTCATTTAGCAGACACTCTTATCCAGAGTGACTTAATATATTTTTTGTGTAATTATTTTTTTCATACCTGCCCCCCAGTGGGAATCAAACCCTAAACCCTGGCATTGCAAATACCATGCTCTACAAACTGAGCCTCCTCATCCCTGACACAATTCAGACTACTGGACATCATTATAATTCCTATCTAAACCTAACGGCTTGTGAAACCCCCACACAGAGGTGTGAAATCCCTCAACTTGAGGAGCTTCAAACATCAGAACAATGGCCTGACAACACCTGAGACATTTTTTAGGAAGATGGCATCATCTGGTTCTATTGCCAACATGATTAGCTAAGTTATAAAAAAGTATATTACAGAGTTAGGCTTTCACAATAACATTCCTGGAAACAGATTGTAATTTTGATGCGCATAGGAATCATGAGTGCATTCAGGTGCGTATGCCACGGCTAAGTTTATTCACACTAGACAAACAGGCTCATTCTGTTCAGAATAACCCAGGGTATGACGTCATGTCATCTTGTAACTATACATCAAATATAGTGATCATAAATGTTGACACTGTATTTGACATGAGTTTTATAATAAGAAAATGTGAAGTGCACATTTGGACTCATGGGTGTTTTGCTTGCTTGTATGACATCAAAGCAGTATTTATTATAGTCCTCAACGTCTCATCTTTCAAAATACATTTAGTCCTCTGAAGCGTAGAGCCTGTGGTCTGAAGTCATGTATAGCATGTTACTGTACAGCCACTGCGTACCAATTTAGGCGTTTATCAGTGCCATTTTCAACCTGTATACTTTAAAGGGCTACATACAAATTGTGCAACAATATTGCATTTTTAAAAGCCTGTTATATTAAATGAAGTGCCCTTTAATATAGACCACATGTAAAATTCAATAAATCAGATTGTCGAGTGAGGCAGAGAGAGAGTTGTGAGGATAGAGAAAGAGAGAGTGAAAACAGTGGAGTGAGACAGAACGAGAGAGAAAGTGAATTGTGAGAAGATCTCCACCCTATTCCCAATGTAGTGCACTACTTTAGATCTGATCAGAAGTAGCCTAGTGCACTACGTAGGGAACAGGGTGTCATTTGGGCCAGATTCAGTAACTCCCCTGGGTATGAATTGTCTCTCTATCTTATCTGTCTATGCTTGGTTGACCTAGCAACTGGGTCTGTTTTAATGTCCAGACAGCATGTACCCAACAGTGAGGTCAGTGGGATTGGAGAGAGTCCCCTCTCCCTCTCTCTGTCTCCTCCCGAGTATCATTTCTTACTCGGCAGGATCCGTCCACGTTTTCGGAGGGCTCCTGGCAAGCGGGGAGTCGCCGACCCGCGTTCAATGTGCCGGTCCGCTTAGCGAGTGCGTCCCGCACGCCCCCATGTCTTCTTTTTTTTCATTTTCATATTTTTGAAAAGATAATTTTTCATTTTTTTTTCTGCTTCAAAGTAGATTAAGTGAAGCTTCACCTCCATTCAGAGCCTGCTGATCTTCACATATGTTGCTCTTTATATGCCCCCCAACCATAATCTGGAAATATATTAATTTCAGACTTCTGGACATAAAACTTACATATTGTGTAAACCACACACAGACATGTGAAATCCCTTAGCTAGATGAGCCTCAAACATCAGAGCAATGGCCTAGGCGACAACACCTTGGGTGGGCAATTGTCTTCCAAATGAATGTTCATATATAACACGCCATTCTCCAAATCAATATTTCTATATAACATGCCATTCTCCTTGCATTATGCTGTTGGGTCATGGAGGAGGGAGGTTGCAATGCTGGGAAAAACACCTCCACAGGAGATCAACACAGCATTGCAACATTTTTCGAATGAAAGTAACAGCGCCCTTGGGCACCCCTGTAGTTTATTTTTAGTCATTTAGCAGACACTCTTATCCAGAGTGACTTAATATATTTTTTGTGTAATTATTTTTTTCATACCTGCCCCCCAGTGGGAATCAAACCCTAAACCCTGGCATTGCAAATACCATGCTCTACAAACTGAGCCTCATCCCTGCCACAATTCAGACTACTTGACATAATTATAATTCCTATCTAAACCTAACGGCTTGTGAAACCCCCACACAGAGGTGTGAAATTCCTCAACTTGAGGAGCTTCAAACATCAGAACAATGGCCTGACAACACCTGAGACATTTTTTAGGAAGATGGCATCATCTGGTTCTATTGCCAACATGATTAGCTAAGTTATAAAAAAAAGTATATTACAGAGTTAGGCTTTCACAATAACATTCCTGGAAACAGATTGTAATTTTGATGCGCATAGGAATCATGAGTGCATTCAGGTGCGTATGCCACGGCTAAGTTTATTCACAGTAGACAAACAGGCTCATTCTGTTCAGAATAACCCAGGGTATGACGTCATGTCATCTTGTAACTATACATCAAATATAGTGATCATAAATGTTGACACTGTATTTGACATGAGTTTTATAATAAGAACATTTGAAGTGCACATTTGGACTCATGGGTGTTTTGCTTGCTTGTATGACATCAAAGCAGTATTTATTATAGTCCTCAACGTCTCATCTTTCAAAATACATTTAGTCCTCTGAAGCGTAGAGCCTGTGGTCTGAAGTCATGTATAGCATGTTACTGTACAGCCACTGCGTACCAATTTAGGCGTTTATCAGTGCCATTTTCAACCTGTATACTTTAAAGGGCTACATACAAATTGTGCAACAATATTGCATTTTTAAAAGCCTGTTATATTAAATGAAGTGCCCAGGATAGAGAAAGAGAGAGTGAAAACAGTGGAGTGAGACAGAACGAGAGAGAAAGTGAATTGTGAGAAGAGAGAGAGTGAAAACAGTGGAGTGAGTCAGAGCGAAAGAGAGAGAGAGCTGTGAAGAGAGAGAAAGAGTGAAAATAGTGGAGTAAGAGAGAGAGAGAGAGAGAGAGAGAAAGAGAGAGAGAAAGAGAGAGAGAACTGTCCACAATGTTAATAGGAACAAAGATTTGTGTTCCTAGGTTAGGGCCCTTAATATGGAATACATTAAATAGAGTGGTTAGAATATATAAAGGGTAACAGTTTCTATGAAGTACATCCAGTCGTCTGAAAAAGTTTGGGCACCCCTCTGAGGCTGCATAATAATTTACTCTGTCGTCACAGAAAATGATCACAGTGGCAAGCCATTCATTTTCTAATAAAAGCTGAGTAATGGGTTATTGTCCAGACAAAGATTTTTAGTGTAGCAATATTAAGTTGTATGAAATTAAATCAGATGTGAAAAATAGGCTATGCCTCAGCCCAATAGGGAATGTCCTCTTGGTGTAACGGTCAAGCTGTTGCTTTCTCCCGCGGTAGACCTGGTTCATATCCCGTCGGTTACATTAAGCAGTATATTCTCTGAAAATAGTCCAGACAGCATGTACCCAACAGTGAGGTCAGTGGGATTGGAGAGAGTCCCCTCTCCCTCTCTCTGTCTCCTCCCGAGTATCATTTCTTACTCGGCAGGATCCGTCCACGTTTTCGGAGGGCTCCTGGCAAGCGGGGAGTCGCCGACCCGCGTTCAATGTGCCGGTCCGCTTAGTGAGTGCGTCCCGCACGCCCCCATGTCTTCTTTTTTTTCATTTTCATATTTTTGAAAAGATAATTTTTCATTTTTTTTCTGCTTCAAAGTAGATTAAGTCAGCTTCTCCAACATTCCGTTTTTTTCTCTGCTTCAAAGTAGATTAAGTGAAGCTTCACCTCCATTCAGAGCCTGCTGATCTTCACATATGTTGCTCTTTATATGCCCCCCAACCATAATCTGGAAATATATTAATTTCAGACTTCTGGACATAAAACTTACATATTGTGTAAACCACACACAGACATGTGAAATCCCTTAGCTAGATGAGCCTCAAACATCAGAGCAATGGCCTAGGCGACAACACCTTGGGTGGGCAATTGTCTTCCAAATGAATGTTCATATATAACACGCCATTCTCCAAATCAATATTTCTATATAACATGCCATTCTCCTTGCATTATGCTGTTGGGTCATGGAGGAGGGAGGTTGCAATGCTGGGAAAAACACCTCCACAGGAGATCAACACAGCATTGCAACATTTTTCGAATGAAAGTAACAGCGCCCTTGGGCACCCCTGTAGTTTATTTTTAGTCATTTAGCAGACACTCTTATCCAGAGTGACTTAATATATTTTTTGTGTAATTATTTTTTTCATACCTGCCCCCCAGTGGGAATCAAACCCTAAACCCTGGCATTGCAAATACCATGCTCTACAAACTGAGCCTCATCCCTGCCACAATTCAGACTACTTGACATAATTATAATTCCTATCTAAACCTAACGGCTTGTGAAACCCCCACACAGAGGTGTGAAATTCCTCAACTTGAGGAGCTTCAAACATCAGAACAATGGCCTGACAACACCTGAGACATTTTTTAGGAAGATGGCATCATCTGGTTCTATTGCCAACATGATTAGCTAAGTTATAAAAAAAAGTATATTACAGAGTTAGGCTTTCACAATAACATTCCTGGAAACAGATTGTAATTTTGATGCGCATAGGAATCATGAGTGCATTCAGGTGCGTATGCCACGGCTAAGTTTATTCACAGTAGACAAACAGGCTCATTCTGTTCAGAATAACCCAGGGTATGACGTCATGTCATCTTGTAACTATACATCAAATATAGTGATCATAAATGTTGACACTGTATTTGACATGAGTTTTATAATAAGAACATTTGAAGTGCACATTTGGACTCATGGGTGTTTTGCTTGCTTGTATGACATCAAAGCAGTATTTATTATAGTCCTCAACGTCTCATCTTTCAAAATACATTTAGTCCTCTGAAGCGTAGAGCCTGTGGTCTGAAGTCATGTATAGCATGTTACTGTACAGCCACTGCGTACCAATTTAGGCGTTTATCAGTGCCATTTTCAACCTGTATACTTTAAAGGGCTACATACAAATTGTGCAACAATATTGCATTTTTAAAAGCCTGTTATATTAAATGAAGTGCCCAGGATAGAGAAAGAGAGAGTGAAAACAGTGGAGTGAGACAGAACGAGAGAGAAAGTGAATTGTGAGAAGAGAGAGAGTGAAAACAGTGGAGTGAGTCAGAGCGAAAGAGAGAGAGAGCTGTGAAGAGAGAGAAAGAGTGAAAATAGTGGAGTAAGAGAGAGAGAGAGAGAAAGAGAGAGAGAAAGAGAGAGAGAACTGTCCACAATGTTAATAGGAACAAAGATTTGTGTTCCTAGGTTAGGGCCCTTAATATGGAATACATTAAATAGAGTGGTTAGAATATATAAAGGGTAACAGTTTCTATGAAGTACATCCAGTCGTCTGAAAAAGTTTGGGCACCCCTCTGAGGCTGCATAATAATTTACTCTGTCGTCACAGAAAATGATCACAGTGGCAAGCCATTCATTTTCTAATAAAAGCTGAGTAATGGGTTATTGTCCAGACAAAGATTTTTAGTGTAGTAATATTAAGTTGTATGAAATTAAATCAGATGTGAAAAATAGGCTATGCCTCAGCCCAATAGGGAATGTCCTCTTGGTGTAACGGTCAAGCTGTTGCTTTCTCCCGCGGTAGACCTGGTTCATATCCCGTCGGTTACATTAAGCAGTCTATTCTCTGAAAATAGTCCAGACAGCATGTACCCAACAGTGAGGTCAGTGGGATTGGAGAGAGTCCCCTCTCCCTCTCTCTGTCTCCTCCAGAGTATCATTTCTTACTCGGCAGGATCCGTCCACGTTATCGGAGGGCTCCTGGCAAGCGGGGAGTCGCCGACCCGCGTTCAATGTGCCGGTCCGCTTAGCGAGTGCGTCAAGGACGCCCTCATGTCTTCATTTTTTTCATTTTCATATTTTAGAAAAAATACTTTTTCATATTTTTTTTTCTGCTTCAAAGTAGATTAAGTGAAGCTTCACCTCCATTCAGAGCCTGCTGATCTTCACATATGTTGCTCTTTATATGCCCCCCAACCATAATCTGGAAATATATTCATTTCAGACTTCTGGACATAAAACTTACATATTGTGTAAACCACACACAGACATGTGAAATCCCTTAGCTAGATGAGCCTCAAACATCAGAGCAATGGCCTAGGCGACAACACCTTGGGTGGGCAATTGTCTTCCAAATGAATGTTCATATATAACACGCCATTCTCCAAATCAATATTTCTATATAACGTGCCATTCTCCTTGCATTATGCTGTTGGGTCAGGGAGGAGGGAGGTTGCAATGCTGGGAAAAACACCTCCACAGCAGATCAACACAGCATTGCAACATTTTTCGAATGAAAGTAACAGCGCCCTTGGGCACCCCTGTAGTTTATTTTTAGTCATTTAGCAGACACTCTTATCCAGAGTGACTTAATATATTTTTTGTGTAATTATTTTTTTCATACCTGCCCCCCAGTGGGAATCAAACCCTAAACCCTGGCATTGCAAATACCATGCTCTACAAACTGAGCCTCCTCATCCCTGCCACAATTCAGACTGCTGGACATAATTATAATTCCTATCTAAACCTAACGGCTTGTGAAACCCCCACACAGAGGTGTGAAATTCCTAAACTTGAGGAGCTTCAAACATCAGAACAATGGCCTGACAACACCTGAGACATTTTTTAGGAAGATGGCATCATCTGGTTCTATTGCCAACATGATTAGCTAAGTTATAAAAAAGTATATTACAGAGTTAGGCTTTCACAATAACATTCCTGGAAACAGATTGTAATTTTGATGCGCATAGGAATCATGAGTGCATTCAGGTGCGTATGCCACGGCTAAGTTTATTCACAGTAGACAAACAGGCTCATTCTGTTCAGAATAACCCAGGGTATGACGTCATGTCATCTTGTAACTATACATCAAATATAGTGATCATAAATGTTGACACTGTATTTGACATGAGTTTTATAATAAGAAAATTTGAAGTGCACATTTGGACTCATGGGTGTTTTGCTTGCTTGTATGACATCAAAGCAGTATTTATTATAGTCCTCAACGTCTCATCTTTCAAAATACATTTAGTCCTCTGAAGCGTAGAGCCTGTGGTCTGAAGTCATGTATAGCATGTTACTGTACAGCCACTGCGTACCAATTTAGGCGTTTATCAGTGCCATTTTCAACCTGTATACTTTAAAGGGCTACATACAAATTGTGCAACAATATTGCATTTTTAAAAACCTGTTATTTTAAATGAAGTGCCCAGGATAGAGAAAGAGAGAGTGAAAACAGTGGAGTGAGACAGAACGAGAGAGAGAGAGAGCTGTGAAGAGAGAGAAAGAGTGAAAACAGTGGAGTAAGAGAGAGAGAGAGAGAGAGAGAGAGAGAGAGAGAGAGAGAGAACTGTCCACAATGTTAATAGGAACAAATATTTGTGTTCCTAGGTTAGGGCCCTTAATATGGAATACATTAAATAGAGTGGTTAGAATATATAAAGGGTAACAGTTTCTATGAAGTACATCCAGTCGTCTGAAAAAGTTTGGGCACCCCTCTGAGGCTGCATAATAATTTACTCTGTCGTCACAGAAAATGATCACAGTGGCATGCCATTCATTTTCTAATAAAAGCTGAGTAATGGGCTATTGTCCAGACAAAGATTTTTAGTGTAGCAATATTAAGTTGTATGAAATTAAATCAGATGTGAAAAATAGGCTATGCCTCAGCCCAATAGGGAATGTCCTCTTGGTGTAACGGTCAAGCTGTTGCTTTCTCCCGCGGTAGACCTGGTTCATATCCCGTCGGTTACATTAAGCAGTCTATTCTCTGAAAATAGTCCAGACAGCATGTACCCAACAGTGAGGTCAGTGGGATTGGAGAGAGTCCCCTCTCCCTCTCTCTGTCTCCTCCCGAGTATCATTTCTCACTCGGCAGGATCCGTCCACGTTTTCGGAGGGCTCCTGGCAAGCGGGGAGTCGCCGACCCGCGTTCAATGTGCCGGTCCGCTTAGCGAGTGCGTCCCGCACGCCCCCATGTCTTCTTTTTTTTCATTTTCATATTTTTGAAAAAATAATTTTTCATTTTTTTTTTCTGCTTCAAAGTAGATTAAGTCAGCTTCTCCAACATTCCGTTTTTTTCTCTGCTTCAAAGTAGATTAAGTGAAGCTTCACCTCCATTCAGAGCCTGCTGATCTTCACATATGTTGCTCTTTATATGCCCCCCAACCATAATCTGGAAATATATTAATTTCAGACTTCTGGACATAAAACTTACATATTGTGTAAACCACACACCGACATGTGAAATCCCTTAGCTAGATGAGCCTCAAACATCAGAGCAATGGCCTAGGCGACAACACCTTGGGTGGGCAATTGTCTTCCAAATGAATGTTCATATATAACACGCCATTCTCCAAATCAATATTTCTATATAACATGCCATTCTCCTTGCATTATGGTGTTGGGTCAGGGAGGAGGGAGGTTGCAATGCTGGGAAAAACATCTCCACAGCAGATCAACACAGCATTGCAACATTTTTCGAATGAAAGTAACAGCGCCCTTGGGCACCCCTGTAGTTTATTTTTAGTCATTTAGCAGACACTCTTATCCAGAGTGACTTAATATATTTTTTGTGTAATTATTTTTTTAATACCTGCCCCCCAGTGGGAATCAAACCCTAAACCCTGGCATTGCAAATACCATGCTCTACAAACTGAGCCTCCTCATCCCTGCCACAATTCAGACTGCTGGACATAATTATAATTCCTATCTAAACCTAACGGCTTGTGAAACCCCCACACAGAGGTGTGAAATTCCTAAACTTGAGGAGCTTCAAACATCAGAACAATGGCCTGACAACACCTGAGACATTTTTTAGGAAGATGGCATCATCTGGTTCTATTGCCAACATGATTAGCTAAGTTATAAAAAAGTATATTACAGAGTTAGGCTTTCACAATAACATTCCTGGAAACAGATTGTAATTTTGATGCGCATAGGAATCATGAGTGCATTCAGGTGCGTATGCCACGGCTAAGTTTATTCACAGTAGACAAACAGGCTCATTCTGTTCAGAATAACCCAGGGTATGACGTCATGTCATCTTGTAACTATACATCAAATATAGTGATCATAAATGTTGACACTGTATTTGACATGAGTTTTATAATAAGAAAATTTGAAGTGCACATTTGGACTCATGGGTGTTTTGCTTGCTTGTATGACATCAAAGCAGTATTTATTATAGTCCTCAACGTCTCATCTTTCAAAATACATTTAGTCCTCTGAAGCGTAGAGCCTGTGGTCTGAAGTCATGTATAGCATGTTACTGTACAGCCACTGCGTACCAATTTAGGCGTTTATCAGTGCCATTTTCAACCTGTATACTTTAAAGGGCTACATACAAATTGTGCAACAATATTGCATTTTTAAAAACCTGTTATTTTAAATGAAGTGCCCAGGATAGAGAAAGAGAGAGTGAAAACAGTGGAGTGAGACAGAACGAGAGAGAGAGAGAGCTGTGAAGAGAGAGAAAGAGTGAAAACAGTGGAGTAAGAGAGAGAGAGAGAGAGAGAGAGAGAGAGAGAGAACTGTCCACAATGTTAATAGGAACAAATATTTGTGTTCCTAGGTTAGGGCCCTTAATATGGAATACATTAAATAGAGTGGTTAGAATATATAAAGGGTAACAGTTTCTATGAAGTACATCCAGTCGTCTGAAAAAGTTTGGGCACCCCTCTGAGGCTGCATAATAATTTACTCTGTCGTCACAGAAAATGATCACAGTGGCATGCCATTCATTTTCTAATAAAAGCTGAGTAATGGGCTATTGTCCAGACAAAGATTTTTAGTGTAGCAATATTAAGTTGTATGAAATTAAATCAGATGTGAAAAATAGGCTATGCCTCAGCCCAATAGGGAATGTCCTCTTGGTGTAACGGTCAAGCTGTTGCTTTCTCCCGCGGTAGACCTGGTTCATATCCCGTCGGTTACATTAAGCAGTCTATTCTCTGAAAATAGTCCAGACAGCATGTACCCAACAGTGAGGTCAGTGGGATTGGAGAGAGTCCCCTCTCCCTCTCTCTGTCTCCTCCCGAGTATCATTTCTTACTCGGCAGGATCCGTCCACGTTTTCGGAGGGCTCCTGGCAAGCGGGGAGTCGCCGACCCGCGTTCAATGTGCCGGTCCGCTTAGCGAGTGCGTCCCGCACGCCCCCATGTCTTCTTTTTTTTCATTTTCATATTTTTGAAAAAATAATTTTTCATTTTTTTTTTCTGCTTCAAAGTAGATTAAGTCAGCTTCTCCAACATTCCGTTTTTTTCTCTGCTTCAAAGTAGATTAAGTGAAGCTTCACCTCCATTCAGAGCCTGCTGATCTTCACATATGTTGCTCTTTATATGCCCCCCAACCATAATCTGGAAATATATTAATTTCAGACTTCTGGACATAAAACTTACATATTGTGTAAACCACACACAGACATGTGAAATCCCTTAGCTAGATGAGCCTCAAACATCAGAGCAATGGCCTAGGCGACAACACCTTGGGTGGGCAATTGTCTTCCAAATGAATGTTCATATATAACACACCATTCTCCAAATCAATATTTCTATATAACATGCCATTCTCCTTGCATTATGCTGTTGGGTCAGGGAGGAGGGAGGTTGCAATGCTGGGAAAAACACCTCCACAGCAGATCAACACAGCATTGCAACATTTTTCGAATGAAAGTAACAGCGCCCTTGGGCACCCCTGTAGTTTATTTTTAGTCATTTAGCAGACACTCTTATCCAGAGTGACTTAATATATTTTTTGTGTAATAATTTTTTTCATACCTGCCCCCCAGTGGGAATCAAACCCTAAACCCTGGCATTGCAAATACCATGCTCTACAAACTGAGCCTCCTCATCCCTGCCACAATTCAGACTACTGGACATAATTATAATTCCTATCTAAACCTAACGGCTTGTGAAACCCCCACACAGAGGTGTGAAATTCCTCAACTTGAGGAGCTTCAAACATCAGAACAATGGCCTGACAACACCTGAGACATTTTTTAGGAAGATGGCATCATCTGGTTCTATTGCCAACATGATTAGCTAAGTTATAAAAAAGTATATTACAGAGTTAGGCTTTCACAATAACATTCCTGGAAACAGATTGTAATTTTGATGCGCATAGGAATCATGAGTGCATTCAGGTGCGTATGCCACGGCTAAGTTTATTCACAGTAGACAAACAGGCTCATTATGTTCAGAATAACCCAGGGTATGACGTCATGTCATCTTGTAACTATACATCAAATATAGTGATCATAAATGTTGACACTGTATTTGACATGAGTTTTATAATAAGAAAATTTGAAGTGCACATTTGGACTCATGGGTGTTTTGCTTGCTTGTATGACATCAAAGCACTATTTATTATAGTCCTCAACGTCTCATCTTTCAAAATACATTTAGTCCTCTGAAGCGTAGAGCCTGTGGTCTGAAGTCATGTATAGCATGTTACTGTACAGCCACTGCGTACCAATTTAGGCGTTTATCAGTGCCATTTTCAACCTGTATACTTTAAAGGGCTACATACAAATTGTGCAACAATATTGCATTTTTAAAAGCCTGTTATATTAAATGAAGTGCCCAGGATAGAGAAAGAGAGAGTGAAAACAGTGGAGTGAGACAGAACGAGAGAGAGAGAGAGCTGTGAAGAGAGAGAAAGAGTGAAAACAGTGGAGTAAGAGAGAGAGAGAGAGAGAGAGAGAGAGAGAGAACTGTCCACAATGTTAATAGGAACAAAGATTTGTGTTCCTAGGTTAGGGCCCTTAATATGGAATACATTAAATAGAGTGGTTAGAATATATAAAGGGTAACAGTTTCTATGAAGTACATCCAGTCGTCTGAAAAAGTTTGGGCACCCCTCTGAGGCTGCATAATAATTTACTCTGTCGTCACAGAAAATGATCACAGTGGCATGCCATTCATTTTCTAATAAAAGCTGAGTAATGGGCTATTGTCCAGACAAAGATTTTTAGTGTAGCAATATTAAGTTGTATGAAATTAAATCAGATGTGAAAAATAGGCTATGCCTCAGCCCAATAGGGAATGTCCTCTTGGTGTAACGGTCAAGCTGTTGCTTTCTCCCGCGGTAGACCTGGTTCATATCCCGTCGGTTACATTAAGCAGTCTATTCTCTGAAAATAGTCCAGACAGCATGTACCCAACAGTGAGGTCAGTGGGATTGGAGAGAGTCCACTCTCCCTCTCTCTGTCCCCTCCCGAGTATAATTTCTTACTCGGCAGGATCCGTCCACGTTTTCGGAGGGCTCCTGGCAAGCGGGGAGTCGCCGACCCGCGTTCAATGTGCCGGTCCGCTTAGCGAGTGCGTCCCGCACGCCCCCATGTCTTCTTTTTTTTCATTTTCATACTTTTGAAAAAATAATTTTTCATTTTTTTTTTCTGCTTCAAAGTAGATTAAGTCAGCTTCTCCAACATTCCGTTTTTTTCTCTGCTTCAAAGTAGATTAAGTGAAGCTTCACCTCCATTCAGAGCCTGCTGATCTTCACATATGTTGCTCTTTATATGCCCCCCAACCATAATCTGGAAATATATTCATTTCAGACTTCTGGACATAAAACTTACATATTGTGTAAACCACACACAGACATGTGAAATCCCTTAGCTAGATGAGCCTCAAACATCAGAGCAATGGCCTAGGCGACAACACCTTGGGTGGGCAATTGTCTTCCAAATGAATGTTCATATATAACACGCCATTCTCCAATTCAATATTTCTATATAACGTGCCATTCTCCTTGCATTATGCTGTTGGGTCAGGGAGGAGGGAGGTTGCAATGCTGGGAAAAACACCTCCACAGCAGATCAACACAGCATTGCAACATTTTTCGAATGAAAGTAACAGCGCCCTTGGGCACCCCTGTAGTTTATTTTTAGTCATTTAGCAGACACTCTTATCCAGAGTGACTTAATATATTTTTTGTGTAATTATTTTTTTCATACCTGCCCCCCAGTGGGAATCAAACCCTAAACCCTGGCATTGCAAATACCATGCTCTACAAACTGAGCCTCCTCATCCCTGCCACAATTCAGACTGCTGGACATAATTATAATTCCTATCTAAACCTAACGGCTTGTGAAACCCCCACACAGAGGTGTGAAATTCCTCAACTTGAGGAGCTTCAAACATCAGAACAATGGCCTGACAACACCTGAGACATTTTTTAGGAAGATGGCATCATCTGGTTCTATTGCCAACATGATTAGCTAAGTTATAAAAAAGTATATTACAGAGTTAGGCTTTCACAATAACATTCCTGGAAACAGATTGTAATTTTGATGCGCATAGGAATCATGAGTGCATTCAGGTGCGTATGCCACGGCTAAGTTTATTCACAGTAGACAAACAGGCTCATTCTGTTCAGAATAACCCAGGGTATGACGTCATGTCATCTTGTAACTATACATCAAATATAGTGATCATAAATGTTGACACTGTATTTGACATGAGTTTTATAATAAGAACATTTGAAGTGCACATTTGGACTCATGGGTGTTTTGCTTGCTTGTATGACATCAAAGCAGTATTTATTATAGTCCTCAACGTCTCATCTTTCAAAATACATTTAGTCCTCTGAAGCGTAGAGCCTGTGGTCTGAAGTCATGTATAGCATGTTACTGTACAGCCACTGCGTACCAATTTAGGCGTTTATCAGTGCCATTTTCAACCTGTATACTTTAAAGGGCTACATACAAATTGTGCAACAATATTGCATTTTTAAAAGCCTGTTATATTAAATGAAGTGCCCAGGATAGAGAAAGAGAGAGTGAAAACAGTGGAGTGAGACAGAACGAGAGAGAGAGAGAGCTGTGAAGAGAGAGAAAGAGTGAAAACAGTGGAGTAAGAGAGAGAGAGAGAGAGAGAGAGAGAGAGAGAGAGAACTGTCCACAATGTTAATAGGAACAAAGATTTGTGTTCCTAGGTTAGGGCCCTTAATATGGAATACATTAAATAGAGTGGTTAGAATATATAAAGGGTAACAGTTTCTATGAAGTACATCCAGTCGTCTGAAAAAGTTTGGGCACCCCTCTGAGGCTGCATAATAATTTACTCTGTCGTCACAGAAAATGATCACAGTGGCATGCCATTCATTTTCTAATAAAAGCTGAGTAATGGGCTATTGTCCAGACAAATATTTTTAGTGTAGCAATATTAAGTTGTATGAAATTAAATCAGATGGGAAAAATAGGCTATGCCTCAGCCCAATAGGGAATGTCCTCTTGGTGTAACGGTCAAGCTGTTGCTTTCTCCCGTGGTAGACCTGGTTCATATCCCGTCGGTTACATTAAGCAGTCTATTCTCTGAAAATAGTCCAGACAGCATGTACCCAACAGTGAGGTCAGTGGGATTGGAGAGAGTCCCCTCTCCCTCTCTCTGTCTCCTCCCGAGTATCATTTCTTACTCGGCAGGATCCGTCCACGTTTTCGGAGGGCTCTTGGCAAGCGGGGAGTCGCCGACCCGCGTTCAATGTGCCGGTCCGCTT